>NC_092224.1:25074348-25111848 GCF_036320965.1 Panulirus ornatus | reverse complement strand
ATCCTACCATACCCCCGGTGAGTGTGAGGGGGTCCCTCCTGACCCTTACCACGCGCGCTGGTGGTGGAGGTAGGCGTTGTTAACGTTGTGGTGTAGCGGGGTCATCGACGGGAAGGCTGCAGCGCTGACGGGCGTGGCGGACCCCTGACTACGGAAGGGGTCGAGGGCGCCCGCAGAGTCGCAAGTGAGATGTGCCGGTAGGAGGCTGGAAGTGTTGGACCCCGCCAGGTTGGAGGACGATGTGGAGGACGTGTCTCGATGTTGGCCTAGCTTGCTCTCGCCCGCAGCGCCTGAGGACGACGAGGAACCTTTGGTGGCGTTCTCCTCCTTGACCAAGACTGGCACGGAGATGCGACGAGGCGACGTGGCGCTCTGGAAACCAAAGGGAAAACCATCAGTCATGAGCAACACGAAGCAGAATCGAGGCATCATCTGCTCTACTGGAAGGACAGAGTTAATGGCTATGTGCTGCTGCATGATAATGCTGGTCTTATTACCATAATCGTTAAGGATACAATAATACCTCTAATGATGTGATGTAAAGATTTTGGACAAATATTTCCCCTACTCTCTCTCTCTCTCTCTCTCTCTCTCTCTCTCTCTCTCTCTCTCTCTCTCTCTCTCTCTCTCTCTCTCTCTCTCTCTCTCTCTCATATATATATATATATATATATATATATATATATATATATATATATATATATATACAAGAGGGAGGAGACATGCAGACAGACAGAGACAAAGAAAGAGAGAGGAGATATGCAGACAGACAGACCGAGAGAATCAAATTGAAATGAAAAGGTAGACACATCTAGACAGACCAAGACAAAGAAAGAGAGAGGAGAAAGGGATGAAAGACGAAGGCGCTTTACAGAGGCGAGGGGGATGCACAATGGCTGTACGTGAGTAAAGTCCAACACAAGAAGGACGATCAGATAAAGCATCCCTAAGGAATCCAGGGGAATAAAGTGTTAGCAAAGGAGGTATGCAGAATTATGACACTGAACTAAGCTTCTTTGGTCAGTTTAGGAGAATTATCCCTTCGTTTTATGTAGCGCCTTAAAAAGACTGGTACGAATTAGCTTTTCTTTAAGATATGGTCTTTAGAGTTACCTCTGTTTTCATTCGATATGGTGTTGCAGACTAATACTGTTCTAGATCTGATAGAAGTTGAACTACCTTTTTTCGTACTTGATCACCATTTTCCGCGCTCATGTGGTAGCACCAGGAACAGACGAAGAAAGGCCACATTCCCTCACACCCGTTCTCTAGCTGTCATGTGCAATACACAGCTCCTTAGCAACAACCAGGCTCCAAAGACCTTTCCATGGTTTACCCCTACCACTCCACATGCCCTGGTTCAGTACACTAGCAGCACATCGACCCCTGTAAACCACATCGTTCCAGTACACTCTATCCTGTGCATGCCTTTCATCCTCCTGCATGTTTAGGCCTTGATCGCTCAATATTTTTTTCATTCCACCCTTCCATCTCCAATTTTGTCTACCCATCACACTATTTGTTCCTCCGCTTCTGCCGCATATATCCTATTTGTCAACCTTTCCACGCTCACTCTCTCTATATGTCCAAACTATTTCAGCACATCCTCTTCAGTTCTCAACCACACTCTTTTCATTGACTGCACCTCTACCTTGCCTTTTTATTGCTTACTCGATCAAACCATCTCATACCACATATTCTCCTCGAACATTTCATTTCCAACACATCTGCCCTCTCCCGAACATCCTCATCTATAATCCATGCCTTATATCCATGCATTATCGTTGGGACTACTGTTCCTTCAAACATACACATTTTTGACTTAGATAACAGATCTTTCTTTCTGCATAATCTTCAGTCTCCCAGAACTTTCGCCCCCTAACCCATCCTATGAATCACTTCCTCTTCCATGATTCCATAAGCTGCCATGTCCAATCCCAGGTGTCTAACACATTTCACTCCTCCAATTGTTTCTCCATTCAAACTCAGACATCAAATAACCTGTCCCTCAACCCTTGCTTTTAGTCACATTTACCCTCAGCTTCCTCCTTTCACACACTCTTCCAAATTTCGTCATCAGCTTCTGCATTTTCTCACTCGAGTCTGCCAACAATGCTGCATCATCAGCAAACAACATCTGAATCAATTCTTAGGCCCACTCATGATCTATACATACATTGAAAATCTTAACCAACCAATCAATAACACAGTTACCCTCCGCCTTAAGAAATTCAATTGCAATACAATCTACTCAAGCCCCCTTGCCACATTTCACCTTACACAAGGCTTTCATCGCCTCTATTTTCACCAAAACACTCTCCATGCCTCTCTCACTTTACCAACCCACATTAAATGCATTCAATAGTACTCTAAAGAATTGACACCTTCTCCTCACTTCATCACTAACTGTTACCACTTTACCCCATTCACCGATGCTCCCAATTGTTCTCGTGCTTTTATCACATTATTAACCTCCTTCCAAAACATCTTATTTGCCTTGAAGTCTACTGATACTCGCACACCCCAGCACTCATTTGCTCTCTTTATCAACCCCTGCACCTCTCTCTTGACCACCTGCCGCTTTCTCTTATATATCTCCCAGTCATTTGCATTCCTTCTCTGTAAGTACCGCCCAAACGTCCCTCTTTTCTCATTCATTAGCTGCCCCTTTCAGCACCTTCACATCCAAAATTCTCTCTTTTACACGCCTATCAATTGGTGCGACATTCACTGGAAACCATTCACTCTCCTCTCTTCTTACTCGTACGCACGCCTTACACCCTTCATAGAAACTTCTCACTGCTTCTATCAGCTTACCGCCCACATCATATGTTCTTAAGACCCTCCACGTAGCATCTTTATCAACCATCTCATATGTCTTCTCCACCCACATCCATAAATGCCAACTACAAATCCAGTCCATCTGTGTAATCCAATACTGCCCGTTGACTATCTTTCCTACTCATATACTTACATTTTTGCATGTCCCTCTTTTTATACCAAGTATTTCCAATCACCAGTCCTTTTTCAGCACACAGCTCCACAAGCTGTTCACCATTTCCATTCATTTTACTGATCACCCCATAACCCGCTAATTACACCCTCAACTGCCACATTACTCACCATCGCATTTCAATCGTCCATCACTAATACCTGGTCTCGTGCATCAAAACTGCTGACCCACTGACTCAGCTGCTTCCAAAACACTTGCTCCTCATGATCTTTCTTCTCATGACCTGGTGTATAAGCACTGATAATCATCCATCTTTCGCCACGTTAGAAAAATTATAATAATGCGAAGAGTTGTGAACGTGGTTATGGAGCGTCTGTTGTGTTGATTATGGTAGCAGTTGTAAATAGGGTCTAGTTAGTAGTATTTGTGGTAGTGAATATGGGTACGATGGTAGTTATAATGCTCCTCGTTGTTACAACAACAGTTGTAGAGATAGTTATAACAGCCACAGTAGGTATGATGAACAGTTGTATTGCAGTTAGCAGGTACGGTAGTAGGTATGGGTGTCTTTACAATATTCTCTGTAGACATGCTGGTAGTTATAATTGATGGATTATATAGATTCGTACTTATGGTAAAAGCTATACTCTTAATGGTACTTAAGGTGACAGTTAAAGCACTAACGATAGCTATTATAACGATAACTATCATGATAGTTACATCACTAATGGTACTTATATTACTAATGACTATTGTGGTAGTAATAACATTAGTAGTTATTACGGTAATCGTTAATACACTATTGATCGTTGAGTTACAGCAGCCGTAAGCATGAGTTATAAGCACGTGTTATTAAAAGCCTTGCTTGTCACTGAACATATTATAGTTACAGTAATATAGGTAAGTGGTGAGACTGTAACTACCATATGACAATTCGTAATGGTGATAACTACACTTTATGCCAGTTATACTGATAAATTTAAGTGATGCGTCAGTCACTTACAGTCTTCGTCATGGGGTTGAGTACGATGCTTGTTATGGTGACAGTTAGGCCAACAGTTACACTACAAGGAGCAGTTAGGCCAAAAGGGATAGCTAGGCCACAAGAGGTAGTTAAGCTGCAAGTGGTAGTTAAGTTGGAAAGGGTAGTTAAGCCACAAGAAGTAACTAGGCTACAATGGATAATTAGGCCACAAGGAGCAGTCAGGTTACAAAGGGTAGTTAAGCCACAAGGAGGAGCAGTTAGGACGCGTCTCACCTGGTTGGAGGAGGAGGTCTGCTCGGACATGGCCTTCTCCTTGGCCGCCCGTTTCATCTTATACCGGTGGTTCTGGAACCATATCTTCACCTGTGGGTGGACGAGGTCGTTAATACCACTGATATGATATAACGAAGTGTGTGTATGTGTGTGTGTATGTGTGTGTGTGTGTGTGTGTGTGTGTGTGTGTGTGTGTGTGTGTGTGTGTGTGTGTGTGTGTGTGTGTGTGTGTGTGTGTGTGTGTGTGTGTGTGTGTGTGTGTTGGTATCAGTGGTTATTGCTTGTGTGTTACGGGGAGTGTTTTACGTACTCTCGTGTGCCCCCATCTCTTGACCTTGTATTATGTATACATCCCATTCCCCAACTTAAGCCAGTTGCGTATTCATAGACTAATTCTAAGGGAAGGATGATCAGCTGGGTTGTCTGTGGGCCGTCAGCCGCGCCCAGGATTCGAATCCGGGCGGGCTCGTGCATGAATCATGGTCAGCGACGCTGAGCACTGCACCAAGGAAACCTGTGTCTGTGTGTATATTTTGGGTCTTCTTGTGTATGTGTGTGTGTGTGTGTGTGTGTGTGTGTGTGTGTGTGTGTGTGTGTGTGTGTATGAGTGTGTGTGTGTGTGTGTGTGTGTGTGTGTGTGTGTGTGTGTGTGTGTATGAGTGTGTGTGTGTGTGTGTGAGTGTGTGTGTGTGTGTGTGTGTGTGTGTGTGTGTGTGTGTGTATGTGTGTGTGTATGAGTGTGTGTGTGTGTGTGTGTGTGTGTGTGTGTGTGTGTGTGTGTGTGTGTGTGTGTGAGCGTGTGTGTGTGTTTGTGCGTGTGTGAGTGTGTGTGTGTGTGTGTTTGTGTATGTATGTGTGTGTGTGTGTGTGTGTGTGTGTGTGTGTGTGTGTGTGTGTGTGTGTGTATACGAATGCGCGTGCGTTCGCGCATTTCCAAATAATTTCTTTTGATATGGCCACCATACTAACGTCTCCCAACCCCTACCCTGCAAAAGAAAGATAATACCATCTGAATGAATAAAGAGGGGAAGAATGGAAGGAAATGAAATAAGCGATGTAAGTTGATCGAAGCAAAAAAAAAAAAAAAAAAACAAAGAAAACAAGTTGGTTGGTTCACCATGGATGCTTCGTCACTGCAACGATCAACAGACTCATCTTCCAGTCCCTCTCCATCCTCAGTCACCGTCAATATAGCGAAGAGGGTCAACATGATCATCCCAGTACTGTGACAGTGACAGTCACAATATGTGGTGGCACCTTTTGGTACGCTTAGCTTCCACATCAAGCGCTCGCTAACTCTCAAAGTCTTCCTCGCAATCATGTTCTAAAAACCTCTCTCTCTCTCTCTCTCTCTCTCTCTATATATATATATATATATATATATATATATATATATATATATATATATATATATATATATATATATATATATATATATATATATATATACAGTACGTCTCATACACGTGTCGAGTCTAACACAGTCTGACGCACCAGCTCTCCCAGTCTGACCTCGCAACTTGACCCCACTAGGCCTTTGCTACTTGACGACGTTCCCTCGCCTACAGATATTTCTTTAGCCTTTGCCCCCGAAACCTGGTTGTTGATGTGTCTCCGCCACTATCTAGGCATTGATAGTTGTGACGGAGATAATTGAAACACTAGCGGTAGTTATGGTGAGTTCAAACCAGGTAGCTTTACACAGAGGATATATAAGCGTGAGTTATAAATCAACGCTTCACATTCATACTGGATGGCCGCTGGCAACTCAAGGGTGGGTCGTTGTGATAACGCTGAGCTCTGGGACAACTTCTCTCATATGGCTCTCTCCCAGCAACCACGACCTGTCTCTCTTAAAGAGGCAGATTTTCGTATTCCTTCAGTGATGAAAGATACTGTTTTTATCCTCTCCTTATATTTGTCCACCTCCTTAATTCTTTTCATATTTAAGTCAAGGCCTGACCTCAACGTGGACTTCTGTATGTGACCACAGCCTCAGTGAAATAGAAGATGAAAGGAAGGTAGCAATGATAGATGGACACGATGACAGGTAGATGATGATATATATCTTAATATCACTACCATAGAGAGAGGGTATAGCCTTACGCTCTATACATCTTGTCTTACTCTATCTTAGGAGTTCATAAAGCTGCATGTTACTTGTAGAAAGGAAAATATGTTTGTGGACAGTTCTGCAAAAGGGAACCGTAAGGAATAAAGGAATAAATGATGATGAATGTAAGGATGATACGTAAGACATGAACCGTGTTGTTCTGACAGGCGGTCAAGTATAGAGTGAGATGGTTTGGGTTCAGACAAACGAGACATAATGGAATCAATTCCCTGAGAGCGATGCTTGTGAAGGTCGCGGTAAGATATGGTATTTGGAACTGTGAATAGAGGACAAGGGAAGACCTGGGCGCTGGGAGCGAAAGTGGGGTCTTGGACGAGGCTGACTTCTACATACACTAAATACTGTCAGAGAGAGTGAGGAGGACTGGTATGGACATTCCAAGGAGTAGTAGGGACAGTAGTTCGACTGACGACGAACGCTGCTGTTCTCGTGGGGGGGTGATCAGCTGGGGGATCAAACACAGCGATCTAGGAGTAACTGAAGAAGATCTATATTATTGAGACCCTGGAGCACGACAGTAAGATCCTTGGGTATGATGACCTGGTTATGTTAAAGACCAGGTCATCGTACTCAAGGGTCGCACCGTTATGCTCAAAGCCGGAGAGTAATAAACAAGGGTCAAGTTCAATTCTTTTTTATAATTTCCTCGACTGATATCTTCCACCTCAGGTGACAAACTTAGAGATCGTGCGGATAGAGAACTTAGACACCGTGCGTAGGGAGAGGTCAGACACAGTGCTGACGGAAAGCTCAGACACCGTGCGTATGTATAGGTCAGACACCGTGCAGATAGCGAGCTCAGGCACGGTGCAGTTGGGGAGCATTACTGGAAAGCACTGCCCAGGTCTTACCGTGTCACTCATGCACGAATTTTCTTGTTCATCTCTATGACTGACCATGTTTAACACGAAAGCATCTCTGAACACTCGGTTGCATATCTTTATCCAAATCAACGCATCCGTCATATTTTTCAGAAAGAAGGAAAATTTACATGAGTTAATAATTTACGAATTACAATTACTGAGACTTATGACATTGGACCACGTACGCCACCAACGTGTGGGTGACGCGCCTTGAGTCAAGGTTGGTTAGCAATGGTATTATAAGCATGGAACTTAGTGTCTCTGGACGAATTTCTTGACGTCAGGACCGTCGTCAGGGAGGAGGCTGGTCATACTGCTGACACCCAAGTCGTCTGTCACCCTCCCGAACCAGGTTGTTAATCAGGAGTTATCACAGATCATATACCGACACACTTACCAGCTCCAGCTGAAGACTGGTAATATTCTCATTGTCTTCGTGGAACACACGGGGTCTCCTTGCTTGTACCACTGTTCTTCTGCCTCTGCCTGTCCTCAGCCCAGTACTCTCCTCTCCATCACGAAACATATTCACCCTGTTGTCAACTTCCTCCTTACTGTCGGCCACCTTGCCCACATCCTCCACACACATCACTCTTTCAGCAGATTGTCCACCCGTCCTACTGCTGCCATGCCCGTCACCCAGCCTCCATATAACTCCATTCAGTCAAAGGATGAGTGATGCAGGAGACAGGAAGTAGCCTTGTCGAACCACAAGTCCAGTATGGAAACTATCTCGCAGCTTCTCCTCTACAATCCTAGCGCACTTAGACTCTGGCAACACGTCAGGTTACTGTGCGTAGCAAACTGGGGAAAATGGTAGTCATATTCCGCCAACTACCTGTCTGTGTATAATTACCTGCTTGTACGGTACAGTGGGAGGGCGTTCC
Organism: Panulirus ornatus; assembly: GCF_036320965.1. Taxonomy (NCBI): domain Eukaryota; kingdom Metazoa; phylum Arthropoda; class Malacostraca; order Decapoda; family Palinuridae; genus Panulirus; species Panulirus ornatus. The sequence goes on along the minus strand of NC_092224.1, from coordinate 25,103,753 downwards.
ACACTCACGAGGATCAATCTCTTGTACTTTCTTCACCATCGTATATATCTTTATGCTTTTAAAGGCTCTCCACATTCACAACTCTCTTACTCATTTTCTTCCATTCATCCAATATTCATATCCTACAAAAGGACTTCTATTCATCTTTTCCAACAAGTTTCTAGTTATAGCCTTTGGATTCTTCCTATCCTTGCATATTTTGAAGAACGGGCTCAAAAAACTGAAAATTTGTGATCAGATCACTTCTTACTCTTCGTTTCATCGTGGACATCTTGAAGGACGGACTCTAACCCTTCCCTGTCACCCATCTTTTTTTCGCTCTCCTGTGAACGTTCTTTATTAGTTCTTTGTTCTTCATGAAGTGCCAAGTGACCAAACTTGAGAAGAGTATTGCGGTATCGGCCTAATGTAGGACGTGACTAGCTTGCTGAATATTTCCCCGTCCATGAACTCCAACGCAGTTGTAACCTATTCCATCACAGTTTGTTTCAACCATTCACCCGCGGTGGAACGCTGGCGACAGGTTGGGGATGTTGTCGACTGAAAAGTCCCTTTCACACACAGGTTCCTGCTGCTTATTTTCTATTAGCAGTTACATGTTTGTAATTGTGTGTGTGTGTGTGTGTGTGTGTGTGTGTGTGTGTGTCTGTGTCTGTCTGTCTGTCTGTCTGTCTGTCTGTCTGTCTGCCTGTGTCTGTGTGTGTCTATGTGTGTTTGCACAACATTCATGAAATATCTTCTTATAGTGCTGGAATGACCTCCACATCACAGTTTTTTTTCTTTTTGAAATTATATTTCTAATTTTCTTGGCAGCTTCCACGGAGAACTTATGACCCAGCGTCCCGGCTGTACGACTCAATATCTTTCATCTGCATCTTTCTGAAACTAACCAAAGGATTAGGAAAACATTCCACGGAAGCTCTTAATGTTATCCTATCGTCAGATCGTAAGATCGTATCTCAGGACAATAAGAACTGACATTATCCTCATGTCGTTACATCTTATCTGTTTATCGGTATCTTTTTCGGGCTTTTCGTATCAGACGGTAGTTTTGATGAGTCACAGCCACAAAGATGTTAATCAGCAGCGAAAAGAAATAAGAAATAAACTGTTCAGACAAGGGTTTTGCCACAACCCATGCCTGTCTGCGTTCTTCATGAAACGTGAATTATTCAGGATAACATCTGAAGAAATACGAGTAACTGGCGAGGGTTCCCGCTTGTTAGATCCCATTCACAACGTCTTGTGCTTGAGGTCGTCCTCCCGTCCTCCCACCACACTGCTGTCGCCTGTCTGAGAGATCATTGCGCTGCGATTCTGAAGTCTGAGATGAACCTTTACCGCCGTGAGACGCTTCGGTTGAGACAGGTAGACAAGTCTGGATCTTTAAGTGCAAGGCAGTGACTACGTCCTGGCGAGGCTTCCACGTACGCTGGATTCAACAGAAGCCAAGGAATAACAGGTTTGTTCCTGGAGTTGGATAAACCCTGGCCTTGGATGACCTTGTAAACCTGATCTCAACAAATCGTGTTCGCTGACGAAAATGGTAGATGTGGCAGAGGATTCACCACAGACCTCACCCCCAGCAGCGGAATGGCAGAGGACGAAGGCGACCCTCCTTCAGGAACCGACGGCCACACCGCTGCCAATCTCCGCCGGGGGGGTGTCCCAGAGCGAGTCATCAAAGTGTACCGTCCTCCAGCCGCCACTTGTCCCCACTAATGACCCGGCCACAATCCCTTGTAGCGCCCTCAGCCGTGTCGTGGGCGTGCAAGGTGTTGTCTCTGAGCGTCGGGACGCCCCCCCCTCAAGAGCTGGGGACGGCCTCTCCTCCTCCCGCCGATATTGCAGTCTGATCCCTGGTGGCTGGGGCCCCCAGATCTCTACCACAGCAGAGACAATCCCGATGACAAAGGTTCCGGACCAATTGCAATCTTAATCCACCGCGTGACAACGTCCCGTGCCAGCTTTGATCTGCCGACCTGACAAAGACGCCGCCTCATCTGCTGCACCGTTAGGTCTCCTGGCGACCACATGTTGCACACCACCGAATGCAACCTTCCCTCCCTCACCCTACCCTCCTCCTCCTCCTCCTCCTCCTCCTCCTCCTCCTCCTCCTCCTCCTCCTCCTCCTCCTCCCTCAAGCAAGTGTGACTTGCCCCCCAGACACGTGTGATGCGCCCCACCCCTGGCAACACCCCTCAACACATGTGACATGCCAGCCCACTGCAAGACCACTGGATGCCTTCCGTCCACTGCAACAAAACTGAGGTGCGACCTAACCCAGTACAGCACCACTGAGGTGCCACTCTACCCACAGAGGTGTACCAGGCCCACTGTGACACCGCCGGTACTAACAACTCATCATCCGTTGCTCTGCAAGTGTCACTGCATCATGCACCTGTGATGCAGTGACACAAGGAAGGCAACGACACGATCAGTGCAGGACAGATGTGCAAAATAAAGATATGGATAGATAAACATATATCTCAAGGATACCGAATTGTTATACTTAGCGGACCTAACAAGGTGATTAGCACGGTACAACCCTTGACAGCACAACCCTTGGGATTGCTGGCCTGGCCTTTAACCTGACCCCTTGAGGTGTTGTAGTTGAAGGGTCATACCGTCATACTCAGAGGTACGAGCGTCATGCTCAAGGGCGGGTATGTATCCATGTTACTCACAAGGATGAGTATGTAACCGAGCTGCTCACAGAGATGGTTATGTGCCCACGTTACTCACAAGAATTGAGTAAATACATACGCTACTTACAAAAATGAGTAAGTACTCACGTAACTTACAAGAGAAACAGTTTCCGTTATACCCGGATGTCATGAAAGGTGGCTGAGTACTTCCATCATACGCTCACCAGCGTGAGTACAAACACATTCATGAGGACCGGTTGATGTTGCTTATTGTGACTCATTCTCAGGCCGCCCGGAGTCGACCCTGCCTAGGTTCGAATCTTAGCCTCAGCAGTTGGCCCACAGTCAACCCAGCTGTTCATCATTCCTAAGGGTTGGTTCATGATCTGGGTATATGGTCTAGGCTAGGGTATATTCACATATGACACAGATAAGATAACCTTGAGAAGTGTATTCCTCTGCCCGTATCGTCTCAGCCAACATAGAAATAGACAGATACAACATCCTCACAAAATCTGAACAGGCTCCACGTAAAAGCAACGCACCAACCCATCCATAAGAGAATGCGAAGCAAGCCAAGAGACCAGCGCGGGAATGGCATGTATGTAACCAAACACGCGCCGGGAAAGACAAACAAACAAACACGATAAATTAACAATGGATAATTCATAATCAAACATTTGGACAGATGACACGCTGGCAGGCAGGCAGGCAGGCAGGGGAGAACGAATGCAAATTCACTTAGATGATAAACCAAGATTCGAAGGTTGATATTCCCAAGTAATGGTACGGAAAGAGAAGTATCAGTTATGGTGGGGAAAATATCTGTAATGTTGGGGAAATATTAATACTGATGGGGAAAATATCTGTAACGTTGGGGAAATATTGGTAATGGTGGGGGAAAATATCATTGGCGGTGATGAAGGTTTTATTATGGTGGAGAGAAATTTCGGTAATGGTAAGGAAAATTCTGGTTATGGTAGAGTAAAATGCTGGTAATGGTGGAGAGATGTTAATGATATCATTGTTTAGGAAAAATACAACTTATGTCCCAAATCCAGTTCCACTTCTAATCGGTGAAAACGTTTTGCAGCATAATGAAATAAATAGAAAAAAAGATGTACAGTCAACGATAAAAGGTATGAAAGTAAATAAAACGAAGACAGAGAGAGACAGAGGAAGACAGAGGAGGAGACGAAAGATGAGACAGTCAAACCCATGAGCTGCTCTTTTCAAAAAGTCACTCGCTACGGGAAATGTTCCAGAGGAAGGACAATTTCCCAACGTATCAGCGACATTCAGAAAAAGGCAATAAATCGCTGCCAGGGGAAGTATCGTCCAATTAGCTTAACGTTTGTAGTTGGTAAACTCATGGAAACCATCATTCGTGATAAGATCGTAAACCATTCAGAGGATCACCACTTGATATACGATGCTCAACATGGTTTTCGAAGATATCGCTCACGTCTGACAAATCTGCTTGATTTTCTTATACAATAATCAACGCGGATGAAAATGAAGCAGTTTGTATCATCTATTTACATTTTCCAAATGCATTTGACAAAGTTCCACATCAAAGGTTACCAAGAAAAATTAAGTCACATGGCAATGATGGGGTTGTACTTCGATGTTTAGGAAACTGATTGACTGACCGTAAACAAAGTGTAAAATTAATGGTTAGACTTGACAAGTGTTGTGCCACAGGGATCAGTCTTAGGACCGCTTCTCTTTCACATATAGATGAACGATATTGATAATGGGCTTCACTGCGAGATCTCTAGATTCGCAGATGATACTAAGATGATACAGAGACTGAACGTCTGCTGTATCATACTGACATAGACCAAAAAATGATGGACCGGGCTAATACGTGGCAAATGAACTGTGATATCGATCAAGTCCAAGGAAATTATTCTCATTCTTTACAACTCACTGGTGCGTCCCCCATCTTGAACATTATGATCTGTTTTGGTCACACTACCCGAGAGAAGACATAGTCAGAATGGAGAAAGCACAGACGCGAGCTGTTGAAGACGATTCCCGTGCTGAGAATCAAATGCTATCAGAGCCGACCAAGAGAATTAAATCTATTAAGCTCAGAAAAGTGAAGGTTGAGAGGTGATCTAATACAGGTATTCAGAATCATTAAAGGCTTCGGTAATCTCGAACTAACGAGCTACTTAAGGCTAGATTCGTCTCACTGTACTCATTGTAATGAACATAATCAGCGGACGTAAACTCGTGGACAAACACGTTTGGCCTCGAATGAGGCGATGTACTCTTTCTGCGACAGGATTTTCAACACATGGAATGATTCATTAATCAGAGTTATTGAAGGCTGTACCATAGATATGGTTAAGCAGACACTTGATAGATATTTTGCTTCACCTCCACGACTTACATTGTCAGCTACACGACAAGTTTACAGGTCTTCCTCTTTGATGAATCTATATATCATTCCTACCACAATAATCCATATGTTTCTGTTCTCTTCCACTATCACCAGTAGCCTCGTAAGACCTAATGGTCTATCGCTATCTCTGTTCAGATGTATTCACTTAGAATGGCGGGTAAAATATAAGTAATAATGGGTAATATCAGTCGTGGCAGGAAAAATATAAGTAGCAGTGGGGAGGCAAATATCATTAATAGTGGGGAAAAATATCGAGAGGTAATATTTTTTTTATGAGGCTGGTTTGGCAGCCGCTTTACGGGGGAGGGGGACGAGGAGAGTGGAAACAAGAGAGTGTGGGGGAGGAGAGGAGGGAGAGAAGGGTGTGTATATGTGTGGGAGGAACGGAGGGAGGAGGAGGGGGGGGGGGGAGAAGGCGTCTAGGATGGCAATAATAAGTAATAAAGGGAGGGAGATAAAGAGTGTTGTAGGGCGGAAAGTGATCATGACGAGGCGGGGGGAGGGCATGGGGTACGGGAAAGGAGAGCGGGGGGAGAGGACGCTGTAGCAGAAGACTTGTCTGGCGTAGCGTCCCGACCAGTCCAGCCCGGCGACTCTTTCTGTTATGGCAAGGGTCACTGTGATGCTCAGCTGCGTTCGTGAATCTCCAGTTGGGGTACTGGATTATGGATTATGAGATGAGGACAGGCACGGATCAGATGGTGAACCTCTCGTCTATCCATAACTGGTTCTTAATGGTTGTTTCTATAGGATTTTCACAGACACACAAAGCACATTACGAGCCAGGCAGCAACACACGGACGCACATAAAAGTGACGACTGTAAACATGACCAGCGTTCTTATAGACAAATCTTGCAGCCTTGACCGGAATTCTCTTTTATCGCTGAAGGTTTTACACACAGACGTACAGAAGGTGCAAGCAACACCTTCCCTCAGCTCTACAAGATCTATGTTCGTGCGCCATTGGCCAGCATTTGTTGTTTCCAGGATCGGAGAGACTCACTGACAGACAGGCAGGGAGCTGGATCGTGGGTGCTTTTCATCAGAGCCTTATACGATCCTTGAGGGAAATGCAGTGGCCTTTAACCTGACTCTTGAGAATCATAGGTCACCTTCTCTTGCCCAAGGGTCACGCTGTCGTACTCAAGGGTCGTACCGTCGTGCTCAAGGGTCGTACCGATGAGGGGAATCAACCACAGCGACGGTGGTATAAGGTATGAGAGGCGTGGCCGTGCCGTCCCGTCCCGGGAGACATGACTATCACCTCTTGGCCACAGGTAAAACTATTTCTTTACGTTTATTTTTCTATCTGTTTGTTTGCCTGCCTGTCAACCTGTCATGGTCATGACTGGTGGCTGGAGGGGCCGACGAGCTTCGGTGTTCACCACCTGGGATTGTATGATATGGAGACCTCAGGGTCTATGTGGGTGGATGGGCCTGGCCACCCATACCCAGTTGCCCCTCGCCTTCCGCCCACTCCCCAGGACGGTCGTGGCGCACAGGAGGTCCTGCCTCGTCCACGGTGGCGAGGAGGGTCAGCACTAGACCCCTCAAGTTAAGATAATATTTTATCCAACAACAGTGATTGAAGTGTGAGCATCAGACGCCCCAGCCGACCCTCTGCCGTAGCTTGTGCCCAGGTAACTGGCCTTAGGATCAGTGAAGTTAGTGCTACCCTGCTGGTAGGGTGCGGTCAGTTTCACAACTAACATTGGCTATGGTCAGGTGATCAACAGCAGGCAAGGTGGAGTAAGTAGCAGGAGAATTAATAGGGTTAGTTGACGAACAGACTAAAGCTGCGTGTATAGGCTGGAGGAGGAGCAGGCAGAAGAAGGCCGCCACCTAGGATGGACTGGGGCAGGAGGAGGCGAGAAAGCCTCCCCGTACCTTGGAGTGGAGTAGGAGGAGGTCGCCCAGTTGTGTGGAGTGAAGCAGGGGGAGGCCACCTCGTAGTGTGGAATGAGGCAGTGAAGGGGCCGCCCCCGTAGTGGAGAGTGGGGCTGGAGGAGTCCACCCCCGTAGTGTGGAGGGAAGTTGCCCCCATATTCCGACAGGTAAACAGTTCAGTGCGCTGCCTCGCCTCCTACCCTGCTAGTTACACTACACTCAGGTCCCTCAACAGATCGATTTGCTGTCACGGGTTAGAAAAGGGCTGTTTGTGGTGTAAGGGAAGCAGGAGGACCCGCCTGGACGGGAGGATGATCTCATGACAGCCGATACTGCCTCTCTATTGACGAAGCTGCTGACTCGTGGTCGCAAGACGGTACTCCAGGACCAATATAAAGTGAAGTGTTGAGGACCAGACGTTGTCAGTGTGCACGGAGGGGAAAATCTAAAATATGAATGTTGTAGAATCAAGCTCCGCGCTATCTGGTGAGACCCTTCACCCTTCGTGCATCATGTTAATCCTGGCTCCTCTATATCCGCCCAGAAACCAAACGTGGGGCACCAGCGAGGGATCCACAAGGAGGACCAGTTTTATCATGGACAAAGTCCCCAGCCCCTGGCTCCTGCTCCCGTCCCATTTACACTAGCGATCGGAATATGTTCAGCAGCCCCAGTGCGTCCCTACCCCTTTTTCTCTGTTGGTTGGGACGTGTCTGTATTCTATACATATGTCTATATCGATTCTCAGAGAAATTGATACAGTGGCACAAAAACGAAAGAAAACAACACTCCAGTCCCAGATCGTCTTGCTATACGCTTTCATTCTTCTTCCGATCCCTCATAACTTCTTCCTCCCTGTACTCCTTCCTTCTTCCTCTACACCCTCCCTTTCTCCCTTCTCTCTTACCCTGCGCGCCTCCTCCCCTCTCACCTGGGGAGCTCGGCAGCCAGGTGATCCCGAGGAGCCAGCGGCCAGGATGAAGAGGAAAGCTTTATTAAGATCACGTCGGGGGCCTGATCGCCACTCAGGCGGAACACAGAGACAGACGGGGACGCGACGACACTGTATTTTATGCGCCTTGCTATTCCCCAGAGCACGCACCGCACGCCCCTCCGTCCTGCCCTGTGCCTCTAACTAGCTGTAAAAATAATTTTTTTTTATCAGTGACGTAGAGGAATGAAAATAAACGCCAGGGAACTAATGATACAAACACTTTTAGCATAAAAAAAATGGATGTAATTAAATGATCGTCATGGTATTATATGTATGCACTCTCTTACGATGCAGAACTTGGTTTTGATAAGTCGTTCGCTGCGTCGTATCATACATGATGAGGCACGACGATTCGACTCATGAACACGACAATACGACCCTTCAGTACGACAGTACGACACCCGGGTCTGATGTTTGATTCAAGGTCAAAGATCACGTCATTATACTTCAGGGTCGTACAATTGTATTCAAGTGTCGTATCGTCGTATTTAAGGGCTCTATCGTCGTGTTCGAGTGTCGTATCGCCGTGTTTAAGGGCTCTATCGTCGTGGTCAAGGGCTCTGTCGTCGTGTTCAAGTGTCGTATCGTCGTGTTTAAGGGCTTTATCGTCGTGTTCAAGTGTCGTATCGTCGTGTTTAAGGGCTCTATCGTCGTGTTCAAGTGTCGTATCGTCGTGTTTAAGGGCTCTAGCGTCGTGTTCAAGTGTCGTATCGTCGTGTTTAAGGGCTCTAGCGTCGTGTCCAAGTGTCGTATCGTCGTGTTCAAGTGTCGTGCCGTCATGGCCAAGGTCTCTCCCGTCAAGCTCCGGTGTCGTCGTACCGTCTAACTCAAAAAGCGTTTAAGAGACAGTGAATCGTCATGATGCAAGAAGCTCATCCCATTCAACTTCCCTGCTCAATACCACCCGATGAAGAACTCGTCCACCGTAACCCACATGGGAAAACGATCATAAAAAGCCGTGGCACCGAATGATTAAAAGTACAAACTAATAGAACTGACGAGGGACAGATGCGCGAACAATCGACAGCTCATCAGGGAGACGCGCCCGCCCACAGAAAACGGGGGACGGAGCAGGTGATACTGGCTTTTGTTTCTGGCACAAAAGGATGCGTCAGCAGTTGGTCTTTTTAGACGAGTCCCGGGCAGTCCTCGACGGCACAGTCGGGGCTCTCACAGGGGACACTGTTCGGTAGAGGAAGGCCATTTAGACCCAGTTTCACGACTGATTTCAGTCGTAAGTAGCGACTGGCATGGGGTCGCACCTTGTTCGGTGTGTATATCTCCGAAACGGACGCTACAAGTTCCTTTACTCGTATACCCTGTCGCAAAATCCAGATATAAAGTATCTGTTTATTCGTTATCCTCAACACTGTTAATTTCTAATGAGACAATACAGGGAATTTGAATCCCATTTTGTGGGACACATCGGAGGAGTTTTCGTCGGCGTTTGTAAATGGCCCACAGGGGTGCCAAACGCGGTCTGGGACGTCCCCGCTGGGAATGGGAATGGTGGCCCTGGGAGAGAGAGGCAAGCCTGCTGTACGTCCCTGTGTGTCATGGTGTGTCACGGTGGTGGGAACGCGATCACCTCCGTCTGCTGGGATTTCTGTCTTGCCTGCTTCTGGAGCTCCTGCTGGTGAGAACGGCGGCGCAGGTGACACAGGACCAGGGGAGATGCACTTGGCGTTCCTTTCGCCTGTTGTCCTCAACCCATTGTGTACGAACCCATGTGTGAGAGCTCCTTATGTACTGTTGTTCACAGATATCAGCGCAGTAGAGTGCGGGAAACCGCTCCGTGAAATTGGTTTAGAGAATGTTTGTAGTAGTGGTAGTCTACATTCGGACCTGACGTTATTCCTCAATATGATTTCTTTTATTGGCATTTGAGAAGGAAGATCTCCAGGTCATTTGAATTTCATGAAACTTGCAAATTTCTGTCGAGGGAATGATACTATGAGAGGCTCGAACCCGGGTTATGAGATATCAGAGATCACAAAGACAATATGCATGTCAAGTGCGACACTAAGACTTCATAAAGACTTTGTGGTCTTGAAGGATCAACCCTCGATCTAAACCTACCCTTGAAAAGTTCGTGGCGTGATCGCTGCACACACCAAATGCCACTGCCTCTGTAATCACCCAGATCCTCTCACAAAGTATGATCGCTCGAGTGTTACTTTGTTACACCCTAACAGTTGTTCGTCTATGTCTTATAAACCTCATAGATAGAGGTCAGAAGTCCAGTGTTCAAGGGCAAGAACTGACTTCAGCAAACATTAGTCTATCGAAAGATATGCAATAACATGACAACGAGTGATCACATGAATGACGGATTCCTCGTGGATATATTGTCTTTAGAAAAGCTCAAGCAAATACGTAAACACGCAAGGAATCAACTTTTTAATGTGAAGAGATATTACACAGAAGCTTATCAAAATATAGCAAAGATATGAATTTAATCCTAAAGGAACAACCCGTCCAGGTAAGAGTGCGTTGATACTGGACAAAAACGCAACATGAAGTATCAGGACGAATCACTGTTACGTATACGGGAATCGTCTGTTTGTTTATACGATATCGTGATTAACCAGAGACTCATTAAAGGACCGGAGTATTTACACGCCAGGGATTATCTTAGAGGATTACTTGGGAAGCAAGATTAGTTATTTGTAAACATGGAAGCAAGTGGGATAATCTCCTCAGCCGGGCACCGCTGCTGCCTCACCTGCCTGGCCGGCCGCCAGGGCTGGGTCGCGCCCCACACCACCCAGCAGAGCCGGAAGCTGCCTCGGAAGCTGTGTTTTGACCATCATTTATTTTTTCTTTTTACGCTAACTGAGACGGCCTGGCCAACTGCATGCTCTGGTCAAGGCCATCTCAACAACGCTATATATATATATATATATATATTTTTTTTTTTTTTTTTCATACTATTCGCCATTTCCCGCGATAGCGAGGTAGCGTTAAGAACAGAGGACTGGGCCTTTGAGGGAATATCCTCACCTGGCCCTCTTCTCTGTTCCTTCTTTTGGAAAATTAAAAAAAAAAAAAAAAAAAAAAACGAGAGGGGAGGATTTCCAGCCCCCCGCTCCCTTCCCTTTTAGTCGCCTTATACGACACGCAGGGAATACGTGGGAAGTATTCTTTCTCCCCTATCCCCAGGGAAAAAATATATATATATTTTTTTATTTATTATACTTTGTCGCTGTCTCCCACGTTAGCGAGGCAGCGCTATATATATATATATATATATATATATATATATATATATATATATATATATATTTTTTTTTGCTTTGTCGCTGTCTCCCGCGTTTGCGAGGTAGCGCAAGGAAACAGACGAAAGAAACGGCCCAACCCACCCCCATACACATGTATATACATACGTCCACACACGCAAATATACATACCTACACAGCTTTCCATGGTTTACCCCAGACGCCCCACATGCCCCGATTCAATCCACTGACAGCACGTCAACCCCGGTACACCACATCGATCCAACTCACTCCATTCCCTGCCCTCCCTTCACCCTCCTGCATGTTCAGGCCCCGATCACACAAAATCCTTTTCACTCCATCCTTCCACCTCCAATTTGGTCTCCCACTTCTCCTCGTTCCCTCCACCTCCGACACATATATCCTCTTGGTCAATCTTCCCTCACTCATTCTCTCCATGTGCCCAAACCATTTCAAAACACCCTCTTCTGCTCTCTCAACCACGCTCTTTTTATTTCCACACATCTCTCTTACCCTTACATTACTTACTCGATCAAACCACCTCACACCACACATTGTCCTCATATATATATATATATATATATATATATATATATATATATATATGCCTAAGCCAGTTACCCAATTTATCGACCATCCCTTAGGGGAGGATGAACAGCTAGGTTGACTGTGGACCGCCCGATCTGCAGATATATGAGATCATGACACAGACGTATTTTAGCTTCTTGAGCACGACACGATCATGAACTGTCAGGTACATTGTAATATCCCGTCCCATGTACTCCTATGCACTTCCTAAGGGCCAGGTCAAAGGCTGGGTCATCATACCGAAGAGTCGTTACTGCGAGGTTTCATACACACAAATCATATGTATATAACCAATTGGACATGTGTTCTGCTGCTCGTTAAGACATGACACAATACTGTCAAGAGAAAAGTAGAATCACATGGAAAAAAGATTGTTTATGAGATTTTCGTGGGTGGGAATCTTGGCATAACACGCCTAAACCCACTTCCCTTACATGCCGTGCGTGACAGCCATGTCTTTTGTCAGGTGTTACGTCAGCGTGACGCGCGTGACGCCAGGTTGGTCCAGCCACACGACAGGCGTGTGGGAGGACACATCAGGAGGACCGATGCCATAGGCGGATGTGCCGCGGGTTGTCAGTCTCCCCGTTGACTACGTCGGGTCTACGACAGCGGTCGTGGTGGTCAGGGTGAAGTGATGCGTCTGTTCCGGCGATGAGCACGAGAAGGAAATGCAAGATTTGAGCGACCGAGGTTTTAGGCGGTGTTTCCTGTGTGTACTACCGGGAGGAGAGGAAGGTGTGGAGGGGGAGGGAGTACTGGAGAGTTTGATCGAGCAGATATGACCTGAAAAGCACGTCCGATCTTCCTGACGCACCAAGCAGACTTTCAAGCTTAGTGTGAGGTGATGTGAGAACTTTTTCTCTCACGCTGTAGCATGAGAAGGAAAGCTTAGAGGCGATATCTAGTGGATTCTGTGCCAGAACCTAAGATGTACGGCTCCATAGAAGAAAGGGAACTTAGCTCAGAGTCCACTGGTTTATTTTGAACCAAAATGACTTTAGCTCTAGTGCAGGCCGACTGTACCTGTATCTCTAGCTCATAGTAAGATGATACAGGATAGTACATCTGAGTCAAGAAAAGATATGTGCATGAAAACCAAATTCAAGCTTTGGGTCTCGTGGCAAACCTAATTGAAAGGAAGGAGGTGAGGGCGTCGAAACGTCCTTCTTAAATGTATTCCTCCGCAGAGCCATCACCTGCCGCCAGCTTCCTGGGGCTCAATCTCGCGCAGTCCATCACGCCAGGCTCCAGGTGAGTCTGCTCTGGCCGTGTGCCGTTCCTAGAGGGAGCCTGGGCGGCGCTGATGGAGATACTGCACGGAGGACCTCCTCCTCGACCTGCCTCTCCCTCCCTCCCCTCACCGCCAGGCGAACCACCGCTGCAGATGTGATCTGCTGGTGGCGTCGCTGAGGGCAGCCCTTTACCTCCCCTCCTTTGGCTTCAGGTACCCCGGCTCTGCTGTCTGGGAGGGATATGTAGCTTGGGGCTATGACGTGTAGTGTGTAGTGTTTAACGTGGCGGGATGTGCAGGGTGAAGACGTTTGTCTTGCATTTTGGTCGTTCAGTATGGGAGAAAACGATTAAACCTGAAGTTTAACGAGGAAAGATCAGCGTTGGTTAAATAAGTCAAGTGTGGAGTACGGGCATCCAGCGTGAAGGTGGAATAGCAACGCTTAGCGTGGATTATGAACGTTTAACGTGGATCACGGACGTTTAACGTGGGGCACGGATGTTTAGCGTGGAACACGGACGTTTAGCGTAGATTACGAACGTTTAGCGTAGAGCACGGATGTTTAGCGTGGATTACGAACGGTTAGCGTGGAGCACGGACATTTAGCGTGGAGCACCGGGATGTTTAGCGTGGTGTTGACGTCCAGCGTGGAACGTGGACGTCTAACGTGTAGAACGTACTATGTGGGTGATGCAAGTCACCGCTGAGGGAAGTGCTCTTTCCATCTCGCCTGGACAACTTACCGCTGAGGCAGACGGTGTATGACTGGAATCAATCAAGGCTGCTTTCTGCTGGTGTTCTTGCCAATGCTCCTGTTTTTGTTTGATGTACTTGCTGGTATCATTTCCATAGTTTTTGTTAGTTGCTTTTGTTTGTTTTGGTGTAGCTGCTGCTGCTGTTGCTGTTGCACGATTTGTTCATTGTTATTTGATTTGTTTTCACTTGTTTAATATTGTTGTTATAGTTGCTTATTCATCTGTTTCTTCTTCTTCTTCTTCTTCTTCCTCTTCTTCTTCTTCTTCTTCTTCTTCTTCTTCTTCTTCTTCTTCTTCTTCTTCTTCTTCTTCTTCTTCTTCTTCGTCTTCTTCTTCTTCTTTATCTTCTTTTTCTTCTTTTTTCTCTTTCTTCTTTTTCTACTACTTCTTTATCTTCTTTTTCTTCTTTTCTTCATTTCCTTTTTCGTCTTCTTCTTCTTCTTCTTCTTCTTCTTCTTCTTCTTCTTCTTCTTTTTCTTTCCTCTACTTCTTTATCTTCTTTTTCTTCTTTTCTTCATTTTCTTTTTCTTTTTTCTTCTTCTTCTTCTTCTTCTTCTTCTTCTTCTCTATCTTCTTTCCTGTTCTTATTCTTTTTTTTCTCTCTCTCTCTGGAGGTCTTTGACCTGCGTAAGTATTTACATGTGTTGACTCGTCCGGGTCCGAAGCACATTCAGTTGGGATCATGTTACACTGTGTGCCGGAGAAACCAAGACGACCCGCTGTATCTTAGGAAAGATAACAACATCGAATGCGCATGTAATGCGAAGCTGCATCCCGAATTTTATCTCTCTCTCTCTCTCTCTCTCTCTCTCTCTCTCTCTCTCTCTCTCTCTCTCTCTCTCTCTCTCTCCATGAGAGAGAGAGAGAGAGAGAGAGAGAGAGAGAGATGAAGCTGATCTTTGCATACTTTAAGGATAAACTTGAATACTGACGTGTTGCATGAACTTCATCAAGACAAGGAAAAAAATATCAAGCTAGGAGGAGTTCGAAAATATTTCTCAAGTATCAACTCGAGGGAGTGATGCCTGTAGATCGTCATGCAAGGTTAAGAGAACTTCAAGTCTGTAGCCTAGAAGAAAGGGGAGCAAAGTACATGATAATCTACGTGTGGCATCAAGCTGAGGTTCTTCAAAAGGTATAGGTTCGTTGTCCTTCTCCAGGCGCTGTGGCCAAATTTTAAGAGGCATATTGTAATGCTGGCCTCATACACTATGTGAACAGCCTTTTTTTTATTTTCTTTTACGTTGGAGGCTCACGTCACAGACAAAAATCCACATCAATGCCGGGCCTTAATTGAAATATGGAAAGGATTATGAAAGAGAGAAAGAAGTGCATAGGAAAGCATTCACCAATTCTAGAAGAAGTGAAAATCCTGCTTTTTAGAATTATCATAGTTATTTGGAAAGTCATGCGAGGGTTGAGAGTTCCAAAGCTTTGAGGTGTAGGGAAAGAAACAGCTGTCAAAACGGCCTACCCTTGAGTTGCCAAGGGCCACATAGTAATCATGAGACGGACCACCTTGCCGAGTATTGCGTGGTTAACTCATAGCTGGGGCTACACAAGCAGCTAGCTCTCGGGTGCAAAAACCAAAGTAATACCCATAGAATAGGAAAAGTGAACCAACATTACGGGTCAAGTTTGGAAGTTAGCCTGGGAGAGTTTATAAGTGACAGCTCTCGACTCACCTCTGTTAAGTAAAGATTCAGAGTTACAACATCCTCCCCCCCGCCCCCAAATGCGAGAGCAGTACTCCACACAAGGACGGATCAATCCTTTGTATAAACGGAGCAACTGTTCACAGGAAGAGTATTTCCTTTTCCATCTACTTAAAAGTTATTCGAATATTTGCCAGCAGATAGTTTATCTTTTCATACACTCGGTCTGAGGGCGTCTCGGTACGTAAGAAAAAGGGACAATTATCTCTAAAATAATACCTCGGACCATACAAAGATGATATCTCACTCCAACAAAGGTAGCCAAATACACTGCAAGTGTGGTCAGACAAAAGGCCCATGAGACTCAAGTTTGGAGAAATGCAATGTAATGAAGATGGAAGAAAATAGAGAGAGAGAGAGAGAGAGAGAGAGAGAGAGAGAGAGAGAGAGAGAGAGAGAGAGAGAGAGAGAGTACTCTACTGGGGGAAAATATGATGTGAATAGTCATGCTGTGAAATCACGCAGACCTCATCGCCAGATCAATGGCAGAAAAAAAAAAGGAGAAGGAGAAGAAGTATGAAAACCATAGATCATTTCTCTGGAGGCCACAGAGACCACACAACAGTACAGTATGTTAGTTAAGACTCTAGAACAAGAAGACACACCAGGCTGTTGGGCAAATGGACGTGTAGGGCTCAAGGAACATGAGGAAGCATTGCTTCAGCAACTGAGCTGTGGACTCGTAGCATAAGCTAAACCAAGAGCAGGCTTATACGAACGGTGTTGAGAAAATCAAAAACCATTCCATTAGAAATGCAAGGAAAGGAGATAGTGGCCCACGCGTGCTTAAAGCTTCCTTCCCCTATTCACACACACACACACACACACACACACACACACACACACACACACACACACACACACACACACTCATTTTCTCTCTATGCAAATGACCCTCTTTGCTTATTGCTATGACAAATCTGTGAAGGCCAGCCGGCCATTAATTAATACGCTGGTGCAGTATTTACCCCTCTCGTCCATTACCAGCTTCCTGGCCCTGACACCAGCCATTGAGGCCGCGGCTCTGTATGAATTACCATACAATTTACGCCTCTGTGCTCAGTGCCGGCATACAGCTAGCTTCAGTGCCGGCGATAATAGAGGAGTAATGGCAAGAGAGGGCCAGTTAATGTGGGTGCTGTGGTGGTGCTGAGATCATCCAGGGCTTTAAGAGAAAACGGTGACGGGGGACACCAGTGATGGAGGAAGTGATGATGGGCAGACAAGGCCAGGAGTGAGGTGTTTATAGTGGAGAGTTATGGCCGAAAATGGTGGCGGATCAATGGTTGATAATGGTCAGAGGGTTGTATTGTGCTGCACTTGTACAGTTAAAGTTGTTCTGTTGTGTACTCAAGGGTCGTGCTCAAGGGTCGTATCCTCGTGCTCAAGGGTCGTGTCCTCGTGCTCAAGGGTCGCGTCTCGTGCTCAAGGGTCGTGTCCTCGTGCTCAAGGGTCGTGCTCAAGGGTCGTATCCTCGTGCTCAAGGGTCGTATCCTCGTGCTCAAGGGTCGTGTCCTCGTGCTCAAGGGTCGCGTCCTCGTGCTCAAGGGTCGCGTCCTCGTGCTCAAGGGTCGTGTCCTCGTACTCAAGGGTCGCGTCCTCGTGCTCAAGGGTCGTGTCCTCGTGCTCAAGGGTCGTATCCTCGTGCTCAAGGGTCGTGTCCTCGTGCTCAAGGGTCGCGTCCTCGTGCTCAAGGGTCGTGTCCTCGTACTCAAGGGTCGTGTCCTCGTACTCAAGGGTCGTATCCTCGTGCTCAAGGGTCGTGTCCTCGTGCTCAAGGGTCGCGTCCTCGTGCTCAAGGGTCGTGTCCTCGTGCTCAAGGGTCGCGTCCTCGTGCTCAAGGGTCGTGTGCTCGTGCTCAAGGGTCGCGTCCTCGTGCTCAAGGGTCGTATCCTCGAGCTAAAGGGTCGCATCCTCGTGTTCAGTGGGCTAAATGACTAGATGACCTGGAGATGACCTGGACTGCGAAGGAACCAAGTTGAGGGAGGAGCCGCGGCGATAGAGGGGCTACGAGGCAATGACCTGAGGGGGGTCAATGACTTGGGTCAGAGAGTGGTGTGAATGAGGGAGTGACGTAGATGAGGGAAGGTCACAAGATATAAGATAATCTCTATATGGACGTCATTTGTGTGAGGAGTGACTTGAGGAGAATACAGGCCTAGATACAGAGGTATCCTGATAATTCCAGTGTGAACAGTGGCAGTAACAAGCGAACGACTAGGCTGCAGGGTGTTTACCCAAGCCCAATCAAAACCCACGTTTTCTACAGTGTATTTTCTATCGTGAGGGTTACTATGTTATACCATTCTGAATCGTTCATGTTCCTAAGAAAGTTATTTTTTCGAGCTTTACACCTCGATACTTTGAACTTGATTTTTTTCTTTCAAACTATTCGCCATTTCCCGCATTAGCAAGGTAGCGTTAAGAACAGAGGACTGGGCCTTGGAAGGAATATCCTCACCTGGCCCCCTTCTCTGTTCCTTCTTTTGGAAAATTAAAAAAAAAAAAAAACGAGAGGGGAGGATTTCCAGCCCCCCGCTCCCTTCCCTTTAAGTCGCCTTCTGCGACACGCAGGGAATACGTGGGAAGTATTCTTTCTCCCCTATCCCCAGGGATAATATATATATATATATATATATATATATATATATATATATATATATATATATATATATATATATATATATATATATATATATATATAAACCACACATGCAGACCTATAGACACACAGGCAAACCGAAAGTAAAAAAACACACATACAGACAAACAGACGAAAACCAGAGAGAGATAGACTAACATTCGTTCGGATCAACAGAACAACATTAAAACAAAATAGAACCACAAGAGAACAAGATCTTGCCCACTGCCAGTCCCTAGGTTTGCATCTGTGTGAATGACACTTAGCCATCTTCAGTGTCCTTGATTTATTTTCCTCCTACTTCCTTCCCTTCTCCCTCCCACTGATCCTCTCTCTCTCTCTCTCTCTCTCTCTCTCTCTCTCTCTCTCTCTCTCTCTCTCTCTCTCTCTCTCTCTCTCTCTCTCTCTCTCTCTCTCTCTCTCTCTCTCTCTCCCATACTCTCACACCATCACCTCCCCCAGTGCTGATCCTCTCTCACCTCTTCCCCTTACTCTTTCTCACCATCATCACCTCCTTCAGTACTGATCCTCTCTCTCTCTCTCTCTCTCTCTCTCTCTCTCTCTCTCTCTCTCTCTCTCTCTCTCTCTCTCTCTCTCTCTCTCTCTCTCTCTCTACTCCCCCTTACTCTTACACCTTCACATCCCTCGGTACTGCAACAACCCTTTCCACCAGATGTTCGCCTCCGTAATGTATCACATCATTTCTTCACCTCATTTTCCAGGTGTCTTGAGGCATGGTCTCTCTTTCCATCCATTTCGCTTTCCCCCCCCCCCCTCATTTAACTCCGTCCTCCCCTCATGTATTACCACCGTTTCTCCCCCTCATGCCGACTACAGGGGAGACTATCGTTGCCCCTCATCTCCCCTCTCCCTCTTCCCCTCTCCCAGCCACTCCGCCAGCTGTAGTGACCACCACCTGTCAGCTGTCAACCCCACAGAGCAAGAGGCAACAGCCCCCCTCTCCCCTTCATCCCCTTCCCCTGCCACGCCACACCCCACCACACAACCACAGCCATTCACCCCAGCATCACCCCAGCTGTCACCGTCCTCACCTACCACCACCCACCGACCACCATCACCCACTGCCACCACCACCCACTGACAACACCACGGCACTCCTATCGCTCCACCACCACCACCACACCACACTGCCTACACCCATCACAGGTAAACCAGCTCTCTCTCTCTCTCTCTCTCTCTCTCTCTCTCTCTCTCTCTCTCTCTCTCTCTCTCTCTCTCTCTCTCTCTCTACACTAACCCCATCCCCCTATCCAACATCCGCGCCCTCAGCTACTACGACCTTCGAATGATGATACTCACTAATAACCTAAAATACTCAAAGCCACGCTTTAATTGCCCAAAATAAAGCGAGCAGAAGGTTGAGATACATCCCTAAAAAATTGAAGAAAATACATCGAAAAAAAAACTATACAACGCTCTTATCACCGCACATACAGAACACAATGCTCAGTTCTGCTTTCAGTACTTCATCATGCACGTCACAATCCAGATATAAGCCTTGTAAAGGAAGACTCAGAGATCTAAAATTATATTCTCTTTAAGAACTCAGACACTAAGAGGACTCAGCATGATGATTCAAAATAGTTAATAATTTCGATATTGTAATTCGCCGAATCTACTGTCTTAAGACAGGTACAATGACCACATGTAATGGCATGAGGGAAGGAGATGTAATACAAACATGAGCGAAAGTTGTCATCTTTTTCATCAGTAAAGACACGGAACGCTGGAGTAATGACCTTACGATACTGTCGAAGCGAAGACTGTGAATACAGGTGGGTGGGGAAGGGCCCTTCTGTTTTACTATCTGGTCTCCGTCTATATAAATGTGGGATATTGTCGACTGTCCCCCACTGGATAGTTTCGTCTTAGATTATCAGGTCTTCTTGTTATGTCTCTGTTCATAATGTGTTTCTCTCTACTACCTCCCTCACCACCACCACCACCATCACCACCCTCCTTCCACACCACACCGACCACCACCTCCACCACCGCCTCCATCGCTCTCCCTCGCCACACCCACCAGCGCTACATCCACCGCCAAAACAACTCTTCCCTGCCACCACCACCACACCCACCGCCACAAACTACCCTCCCCTATACCACACCCACCACCACTTCCACCACTCTCCCCCACTACACCCGCCACCACCACCACAGCTGTCCCACACCTCGTCCCCTCCCCCGCCTCTCCCGTCGGCCAGGTAGCAGTGATAAACACGGGTGATAAGGCACACCTCGCGCCCGCCCCGCCGCCCCTCCTAGGATAAAACCAACACAGGGGGGGAGCAGGGCCAGGCCGATAACACGGCCAGTGCTTTGTTACTGTGGGAATGACGCGGGATGGCTCGGGGCAGGATAATGTGATCAAACATGTCGCCCCTCCACTATCTGGGCGGGTATCTAGGCGATTATCACTGTAATTGGAAGTAATAGAATAGGAGGAGGTGACGAATTATTACGTGGGCTGTGTAGCACAGGGTAGTGGCGGCGGTGGTGGCGGGAGCGTAGGCGGTGGTGGTGGCGGTGGTAGTGGTGGCGGGAGCGTAGGCGGTGGTGGTGGTGGTGATGGTGGCGGTGGCGGGTGAGGTCATGTGGCAGAGGGTATCGTCTGTGGTGGTGATGGTGGTTCAGGTCATGTGGTAGAGGGTGTCTTCAGTGGTGATGTGGTAGATGAGATGTGGTTGAGGGTATCGGCGGTAGTGGTGAGGTCATGTGGTAGAGGGTATCGTCAGTGGTGGTGTGGTAGATGAGGTCATGTGGTAGAGGGTATCGTCAGTGGTGGTGTGGTAGATGAGGTTATGTGGTAGAGGGTATCGTCGGTGGTGGTGTGGTAGATGAGGTTATGTGGTAGAGGGTATCGTCGGTGGTGGTGTGGTAGATAGGTCATGTGGTAGAGGGTATCGTCGATGGTGGTGTGGTAGATGAGGTCATGTGGTAGAGGGTATCGTCAGTGGTGGTGTGGTAGATGAGGTCATGTGGTAGAGGGTATCGTCAGTGGTGGTGTGGTAGATGAGGTCATGTGGTAGAGGGTATCGTCGATGATGGTGTGGTAGATGAGGTCATGTGGTAGAGGGTATCGTCGGTGGTGGCGGATGAGGTGAACTGTGGTGGCTTAGGGGACTTGCGGTGAGTGTTTGCAGCTGAAGGTGCCGGGTTATGTGGTGATTGTGGCGGATACCACATAGATGGTGGTGGGTGGTGCGGAGTGTTATTGATGGTTTAGACAAACGGTGGTGGTATATGAAGGGAGCCGTGCGGATGGTGGTAACAAGGTGTGATGTGCGAGGTTGGAAGTGTAAGGAAGGGACACCAAAATGGAGGGTATTGGGGAAGGGTGGTGGTGGTGGATGGGGGGAGGGGAGTAGTGATGGGTGAGGGGAGTGATAGTGAAGGGTGAGGAAAGTGGTAATGGAGGGTGAGGGGAGTGGTAGCAGAGGGTGTGGGGGAGTGGTGGTAGTGGCAGATGAGGGGGAGTGGTAGTGAAGGGCAGAGGCAGGAATGGTGTTGGGTGACGGGACTGGTTGTGGTGGTAGAAGTGTGGTAGCGCACGTGAGGAAGTGGCAGTAAGGTTTGACCACTCGCCCTAGCAGGGCACAAGTCTCGTGTGTTCAAACAGTTCAAGCTGGCTCTGCTCCTCAACCTTGGTATATCACTATACGTTTCTTACGTGATGTGATGGTCCTCTCTCATATATGCCTTTTCGTTGGATGATAAATGCATGTCATCACTGCTTTACCAGACTCGCAAGTCAGATCATCACGACCTCCTTCCTTGTTACGTAGGCTTGAAATAGGCATGGTGCCACGTCAGGACAAGGACGTCTCGAAACGCTGACCTTCCATAATACATTCCTCTGGGACCTGGGGACGCATCCCAAGTATGGGCGAAATCGATCAACTACTACACACAGTCGTCCAGCCTGTGGCTGACCCTACAACATACATCTGAACACTGTACAATACCTTATGATTCCTCCATTTGACCCTCACTGACCGATCTCATCGTTTTCCCTTCCTAAAAACCCAGTCAGAGAAGAAAAAAGAACAAATGCATACATAAAGCTTCCTTAGATCCTAAAGGAATGTCTCTGAGCTACTTACGATCCTCTGTTCCCCTGTTTCGTCTCGGTGTCAGACCTAGACTTCTTCCCTGTGGGAGCATGCCTTGGTGCAGCCCATCCCTAAGAAGGAAACTCTTCTAACTCTACCAAATATCTGCCTATTAGATTCACTCCTACTATCTCCATTGTCCCTGGGATTCTCCTTAACTCTTACTTGATCAGACACTTGGGATCCTATTCCCTTCTTTCTTATCACCAATATAGTGGCTCTCCGGTGTAAGGTCTGCCAGTGAATTCTCCTGTGTAACTCATCTCCGGTCCTCCTTCTTCAAAGATTTTGGTGAACCTTTCACAGCGGTTCTCAACATCTCCAAAATATTTAAGAGGATTTAATCTTTGCCTTTTTAAGATTCCTTCCTTTGGTTATTTTGCTCTTCTCTGTCTGCTAATGAATAGCTTCCTCTCTAGTTGGTCCATTGCAGTATTGGACGATGTAGCGAAATTCCTCTTTTCTATCATCACAGGTGTTCCTCAGGTTTCTGTCCCATTTCCTGCTCTGTTTCATCTCACCGCAAACGATCTTTCCTCTTCATCAACTCCACCCTTGTGCTGATGGTTCTACTCTACATACTTCAGCTTATATTCCTCCTCTTCTCTCTCTAATGCTTGTTCTCTTTCTTGCACTGAACATATTTCCTTGATCAATTTGGACCTATGTAATATCTTGGTAATGGGAAAAAAACCAGCTGCCTATATCTTTTTCTAGATGTCTTTCGTTTTCCTCTGCCTAGATCCAAATGCCACAATATTATCCTGGAAACTCCAGATAATCAACATTACTTAATGTAAGCTGAGGCCGTTGTATAGGTGCTATAACTATTGCTCTTGTGATCAAATATTTCATATCTATGAGGATTTTTCTTTCACATCAGTATAGACTTCTTCTCACATATTCAAAGTGGCTCTTCCTCATCCTTTTTATTGCCAAAGTGGAAGGAAAAGCTTTTCGCCTCATTGATTCTCCAGACACGTGATACTATTGCACTTTGTGTTCTACAAGTATAATCTTGGTAACTTCCCTCGTAAGTTGTCCCCATGTGTCCTTGCCACCAAGGCTTGGCTCCTTGACTCGCATGTGGCTGCTGTTTCCCGTAGTTTCTATGTGGCGGCCATCTACATGAAGACTGACTGTTTTTACCTTCAAGAGCAAAATTGTAGAAGTCTTATCCCTCTTTCATCTTCCCTTCTTCCATGTATTTTTTTTTTTTTTCACCTTTAAGAGACTTAGAACATATGAAAGTCTTTGTTCTTATGCAGTTTCACCTTTCGCCCCGAGATGGTCATGACTGTGGCATGTTTTGCCTCTGCCATGTCGGTCACTATATAAAAACAAGAGCAGAACGTTTACTGTACATCTCGTGAACACTGAACACCGACCCACTTTCATCGCTTCCTTTGGGGCCCAGATCCTCAGTGTTGAGTTTGGCTTACATCATCTGAGTAGCGTAGTAGGACTCAGGCAACGTGCACACACCACAAGCATAAACAACCTCAGATGTTGTTGGGGTCGAGTTAAACATACTTAGAAGTGATGTGACTCATTCAGGTTAAGTGTTCTTCACACTTGTCAAAACAAGAGTGAACGAACGTAAACTGACCCCACTTCACAAGCTAAACCCCAATCTCGTCCGAATCACTATCGAAAGAGAATCCTCGTCCCTCTTTCACGAATGGTTTAAACCCCCATATTTATCCCAATCTTCTTCGATCAGTTAAAAAAAAAAAACATGTGTTTAAAACAATATACATTTGTGTTCTTTGTAAAGGCAAGAGTCATTCATGTTCATTCACCATTCCGTGAATGTACACCTCAGGCACCTCTTTCATTTCATTCATTAAATCTATGTTACTATATTTGATGTTTATTCAGTGTGATACGTTGGTGTTTGTGTCCTCGCGCGTACAACAGCCCCGCTCGCTCACAGGCACAATATGACGCCGCTAGCCTGGGTAGCCAAGCGGCTTTAACACTAGCTCTCTCTCTCTCTCTCTCTCTCTCTCTCTCTCTCTCTCTCTCTCTCTCTCTCTCTCTCTCTCTCTCTCTCTCTCGCTCTTACTCTCACCTGAACCATTAATCTCATCTACTATCTACCTCTCTTTCCATACTTCAAAGTCACTTTTTTCCCAACAGCTAATCCTTCCCGAGGTAAAATCTATTTCCATCCACATATTCCAGCTCCACACACACACACACACACACACACACACACACACACACACACACAGGTCTCTCTGTGATGTAATGGTTAGCGTTACTGACCAAGAATCAGCATGGGCTAATCCAGTGTCGGACCCCCATGGGTTCGAATCCAAGGCGTGGCAGTCGGCCCACAACCAGTCCAAGTGTTCGTCCTTCCCTCGGGGCTGGTCGATAGATGGGCACCTAGCTTAAGTTAGTGTGTGTGTGTGTGTGTGTTTGTGTGTGTGTGTGTGTGTGTGTGTGTGTGAATATGTACATATAGTAGTAAAGACATTCTCGAATACAAGGTTTAGAAACGGGGCAAAACACAAGTGTGAAACCCTCTCTCCATAACACACATATATAGTAATCATTATTAGTAATCACACACACACACACACACACACACACACACACACACACACACACACACACACACACACACACAAAGACGATATAGACTAGCTCAAACGTTAGTCAAATGCGCAGCTCATGAAAACCAACCAGATCAAATGTAACGTAATGATGACGAGACACTGCGAAAGATGACCTTGAGAGGAATACCCCAAAGCAGGAATATAATACAGGAACCTGAGTGTGGAAAGGATCGGAGAGCAGATGTCGTCTCTCACCTGTTATTGCTAGAGTTCCACCTTAGGAGGATATTGAAACAGGCGAACTGTCTGCTGGCAAATATTGAGACTTCATTCAGGTACGAGGATAAGGCAACATTCACCAAGGTGTTCACATCCCACATTAGTTTAAAACTGGAATATACTTTTCAAGGTCGGCAATTACATTTAAAGAATTACAGCGAATGATTGAGACGTTCCGGCAGAGGGTAACAAAGAGGGTACCAGAATTAAGAGTCGAGTCATAAGGAAAGTTTAGATGCCTTGAAATTGTCTAGCGTGGAAGAAAGAAGAGTAAGGGGAGACCTGATCACACATATGTGAATCTGACGATGTAGACAATGAACAAATCTTCGAGAGATGCAGGGATAGAATAATCAGAGGTCATAACACGACATAATGAGAGGTCATAACATGAAATTAAGCAAGGAGCTTATTAGAAAAGATATAAAAAAGTACTTTGATAAGACGAGTAGATTAATGGCATAAACTAATTGATGAGATAGTGAATATCGATAGCTTGTAAAAGTCTGAGAAGTTTACATGTAAAAGTTTAAGAAGTTCTCTCTGATGATAGAGAAAGTTCAAGAGACTGGACCCCACTAGACTAGGTACGACGCCCTTACCCTACAATACAAGTAGGTAACGAATACGTCATTCCATACGCCCACCCCGCCCACACCTTGACTATCTATCCCACGTTCATCTCGCCTTGTACCCCACTACATTCTCTTCCCTTCCATTCTCTATTGCCAGCCCCTTTTCCTTCACTCTTTCAACTCCTTCTCTCTCTCTCCCATATCCTCCCCCCCATCACTCACTGACCTTCTTCATCCCTTCCAATCATTTCCCATCCCTCTCCCATCCATTACTCTCTCTCTCTCTCTCTCTCTCTCTCTCTCTCTCTCTCTCTCTCTCTCTCTCTCTCTCTCTCTCTCTCTCTCTCTCTCTCTCTCTCTCTCCCCCGTCCCTATTCCGCCCTAGCCCATCCCCTTCTCCTCCCGTGGACCATCAGATACCGGGCACTACGCGTGGCCACCTGACGCTACACCTTTAATAGCTTGCTATCACCCACCAGGATCTGGGAGGGAGAAGGTGGGACGGGTGCTGGAGGGAAGGGAGGTGGAAAAGGGGAAGAGCGGGAGAGTTGGGACGAGGGAAAATGGGAAGGGGTGAAAGGGTAAAGGGGGGTAAGGGTTAAAGTGTACAGGAGGATGGTAGGTAGAACTAGAGATAGGGAAGTGATTGGCCAGAAATGACGTGGTCCGCTGGTTGTTTGGCTAGACTGGCTGATGACGTGGAGGATTCACTGCCAGAGTGGTGACCTCACTGCCATGGTGACCTCGCTGCCATGGTAGATTCACTGCCAATGGTGGATGCACTACTATGGTGGCTTTACATTCATGGTGGCTCTCTTGTCATGGAGGACTCTCTACCATGATGATTCCAGGACCATAGTGGATGTACTACCATGGTGTCTACAGCATCATGGTAGTTTTACTACTATGGAGGACTCACCACTATGGTGGCTTCACTGTCATGGTAGTTTTTATTTCATGGTGGCGTCGCTAACACAGTGTGTCGTCACTTCCATGGTGGCCCTGCTTCCATGGATGTTTTGATGTCATAGTGGTCCTCCCTACCATAGTGGTCCTCCCTACCATAGTGGCTTCACTGCTGTGATAGCTTCACTACTATGTGGTTTCACTGCTATGATAACTTGGTCGCCATATTGGTTCCACAGCTATGTTGGTTTCACTGCAATGATAACTTCATTGCCATGGTAGTTCCACTGCTATGTTAGCTTCATTACCATGATGGTTTCAATAGACTCCCTATCCCCTCTTCACCGCACCCCTAGGTTATGTGCCAAATGCAAACGACTTCTTAGATATTGCTATTCTCTTCCAGTGTTTCTTTTTGGCACATGATTCGTAAACCAGGTTTTTTTTTTTTGTGTGTGTGTGTGTTTGAAATAGACTTAACCATCGATCTCTGTCAACATGGTAATATCAGGGGCACTCCTGACCACGTCGTATATGAGGGCCTGTGAAACATATTTCTCGTGGAAGTGGAAAGATACACCTCGATTTAACCCCCAGGTTTAGTTCTACTCTGGTTTAATAGGATTATGAAACTGTGACAGTTTAAGTATGTATAGAGTGGCACGTGAGGTAGATCGACTTAGGCAAAGCAAACGTGAGCTGAATGACCCTACGACCTCATGTCAGAGGGTATGACGGTGGTATGAACCGACATGACGTCATATGACCTTGGATGACCTAGTTGTGATAGGATGACCCATGATGACCCAGAGATGTCCCGGGAGTGGTGTCATGATACGGGATGACTCGAAGGTGATGACATGACCCGGGATGAGTCGGAGGTAATGTCATGACCCAGGATAACCTGGAGGTGATATCATGACCAAAGATGACCTAGACATGATGTCATGACCCAGGGTGACCCAGTAACAGCGACACACCTCTGTATCAATCATGTACTACATCACCATACCCCCAGCATGACCCAGCTGAGCCTGACGCAACGTAACATATGATCTTACCTGCTGAGGCGTGAGGTTAATGAGGGAGGCCAGGTGCTCCCTCTCCGGCGCCGACAGGTACTTCTGCTGCTTGAAGCGTCGTTCCAGTTCGTATACCTGGAGGGAGGGAAGGAAGGTCACCGGGTCATTAATGGAGAGGTCATGGGGTCGTCGCTGCTGAGCGTAACACAGTGGTTCTTACATCCATCTTAACAACCAGGGACAAAATACATATACCTAACATCATATACAGGTAAGACTACAAGGATATGCAGTACACGAAGTGTCAAGCGATTTCGTACAGCAAGGTAGATCGACTTAGGCGATGTGGTATACGTGGGCACCTGACACCTCGTACTTTTGCTTTTCCTTATGGTTTTATCGCCATTTTATGTACAATTGTTACTTGTGCATTTTTTCATGATATATATATATATATATATATATATATATATATATATATATATATATATATATATATATATATATATATATATATAGCCTGTACTAGGTATTCGTTTTATCGACCAACCCCCAGGGATGGATGAACAGCTGGGTTGACTGTGGACCGACTGTCGCAGCCACGATTCGAACCTATGTGTTCGACCCTGGGCGGCCTGGGAATGCGTCCCGGATGACACGACTTTGTGTCTCCTCAACCCCGAGTTTAAAACTCAGTGATGTTTCTCAGTACACACAGTGATGTCATTGCTTGACTCACCTTCTGAGCTGCTAATGGCATCAGCGGGTCCTCAGTGGGTCTTAAAGTGACCACTGAGGAGGATCTGAGGAACTTAATAGGTCTTTGAGGAGCTTTAGAGGAACTCACTAGGTCTTTGGGGACTGATGAACTCCTCATATCTTAGAGGATTTCGGGAACTCACTGGATCACAAGGTCCCCACTGGCCTCAAGGAAACTCAGCGGAACATAACCTATAGCGAAGGAACTTGAGAACGCACTCAAAGTCTTCAGCAGGTCTTCTGAGGAACTATGAGGACATGCAAGACTCATCAGATTCTTGAGAACTTCAAGTACTCACCGGATTGCAATGTCCTGTAGCCTCAGAGAGACACCGTTCGAACTCACGTGACATCAGAGGAACCTGCGGAAGTTTACGAAGTCATCAGCAGGTCTCCAGAAGACCTTAGAGGACATAGATAACTCGTCACACTTTTTGAGGACTTCGAGTACTCCCCAGATTGCGAGGTCCTGTAACCTCAGAAAACCTAGCAGGGCTTACCTCATATCAGAGGAACCTGTGTGGATGGTAACGAAATCCATTCGCCAGGTCTTCAGAGGTCATGGAATACTCAACAGATTCTTGAAGACTTCGAGTACTCACCGGACTGTAAGATCCTCTGGCTTCCGAGAACCAAGTAGAACTCGCCTATAAAAGAAGGACCTGTGGAAACTCCTGAACTCTCTCTCTATATATAAGGTCTTTCAAAATACTCAAAGATCCTGGGGTACTGACCTGAGTTCCTGAGTTACTGACCTGAGCTCCCGGGGTACTGTCCTGAGGTCTTGGGGTACTGACCTGAGGTCCTGGGGTACTGAGCTGAGCTCCTGGGGTACTGTCCTGAGCTCCTGAGATACTGTCCTGAGGTCCTGGGGTACTGACCTGAGCTCCTAGGGCACTGACCTGAGCTCCTGGGGTACTGTCCTGAGCTCCTGAGGTACTGTCCTGAGCTCCTGGGGTACTGACCTGAGCTCCTGGGGTACTGACCTGAGCTTGCGTGAAGAGGATCCTCCGTTTCCTGCGCTGGGAGAGCGGGAACTGCATGGCCTT
>NC_092224.1:23944348-24096848 GCF_036320965.1 Panulirus ornatus | reverse complement strand
CAAAGCTTTTACTACCTCTTCTCTGTTTACCAAATCATTTTCCCTAACCCTCTCACTTTGCACACCACCTCGACCAAAACACCCTATATCTGCCACTCTATCATCAAACACATTCAACAAACCTTCAAAATACTCACTCCATCTCCTTCTCACATCACCACTACTTGTTATCACCTCCCCATTTGCGCCTTTCACTGAAGTTCCCATTTGCTCCCTTGTCTTACGCACTTTATTTACCTCCTTCCAGAACATCTTTTTATTCTCCCTAAAATTTAATGATACTCTCTCACCCCAACTCTCATTTGCCCTTTTTTTCACCTCTTGCACCTTTCTCTTGACCTCCTATCTCTTTCTTTTATACATCTCCCACTCAATTGCATTTTTTCCCTGTAGAAATCGTCCAAATGCCTCTCTCTTCTCTTCCACTAATACTTTTACTTCTTCATCCCACCACTCACTACCCTTTCTAATCAACCCACCTCCCAATTTTCTCATGCCACAAGCATATATATATATATATATATATATATATATATATATATATATATATATATATACATATACATACATGTTCTCTTGTATTATGCACTTTATCAATCTCCTTTCAAAACATCTTTTTATTCTCCCTAAAATTTAATGATACTCTCTCGCCCTAACTCTCATTTGCCCTCTTTTTCACCTCTTGTACCTTTCTCTTGACCTCTTCCCTCTTTTTTTATACATCTCCCAGTCATTTGCACTACTTCCCAGCAAAAATCATCCAAATGCCTCTCTCTTCTCTTTCACTAACAATCTTACTTCTTCATCCCACCACTCACTACCCTTTCTAATCTGCCCACCTCCCACCATTCTCATGCCACAAGCATCTTTTGCGAAAGCCATCACTGCTTCTCTAAATACATCGCATTCCTTCCCCACTCCCCTTATGTCATTTGCTCTCCCCTTTTTCCATTCTGCACTCAATCTCTCCTGGTACTTCCTCACACAAATCTCCTTTCCAAGCTCACTTATTCTCACCACTCTCTTCACCCCAATATTCTCTCTTCTTTTCTGAAAACCTCTACATATCTTCACCTTCGCCTCCACAAGATAATGATCAGACATCCCTCCAATTGCCCCTCTCAGCACATTAACATCAAAAGTCTCTCTTTCACACGCCTATCAATTAACACATAATCCAATAACGCTCTCTGTCCATCTCTCCTGGTTGAGAGAGCAGAGGAGGGTGTACTGAAATCATCTGGTCACATGGAGAGAATGAGCAAGGAAAGATTGACATAGAGGATATATGTGTCAGAGGTGGAGGGAACGAGGAGACATGGGAGACCAAATTGGAAGTAGAAGGATGGAGCGAAAAATATTTTGAGCGACCGGGGCCTGAACATACAGGAGGGTGAAAGGCTTGCAAGGTATACAGTGAATTGGAATGATGTGGTATACCAGGGTCGACGTGCTGTCAGTGGATTGAACCAGGGTATGTGTAGTATCTGGGATAAACCTTGGGAAGTTTTTTGGGGCCTAGATGTGGAAAGGGAGCTGTGGTTTCAGTGCATTACACGTAACAGCTAAAAACTGAGTGTGAACAAATGTGGCACTTGTTGTCTTTTCCTAACCTCGCATGAGCACGCGGGGGGAGGGGGGTGCCATTTCATGTGTGGCGGGGTGGCATTGGGAATGGATGAAGGCAGCAAGTATATATATATATATATATATATATATATATATATATATATATATATATATATATATATATATATATATATATATATTATTGAATACCATGCATAAACATCATGCATATGAACACGCACTTTCACAGAACATACAAACCTTCAACAGCCATGGATGCTAGGACAGAGTAAATTGGAACAATGTGGTATATAGGGGTAACATGCCATCAATGGACTGAAATGGGGCATATGAAGCACCCAGGGAAAACATGGAAAGGTCTACAAGACTGCACTTTCAGCACATTACGCATGAGAGCTAGAGTATGCATGTGAGCGATGCCATTTATTCAAAACAGCAATCAAGTATACAAAAAATCAATCCTGGTCGTTCACAAAGAGCACTATTACATTATGCCAGGATAATAGTACTGACCGAAGATTGGCTGTGCCTGTGGGTAAGCAGCTGATTTTATGAATTGGGCTAAAACTGAATATGCCAGCACATGAACAAACATTTCAGACTTACATCTCTTACAGTAGTCTTTTAAGCTGAGCTGACTGGCCATACTTATTTTTTGAGAAAACGCTGTTTTGCAAAAGGTATCAGGAACAGAGGTTGTTGCACCCTACCTAGCCAATGGACAGAAAGCAACTGGAAGATTGTACCCTCCCTAACCAATGGACAGGGAGCAACTGGAGGATAAGTGTGATTTGTTTATTCAATCAGTGCCGTCATATGTTCATAACTGTATGCAGACATAGGCCAATGACCTTGAAACAAAAAACAGAAATATGTCACAAATGGTCAGGTTAAAGATGTCAGATTAGTTTGGTTAAGCTAGTTGTTAGGTTTGGTAAAATCAGGAAAAAAAATTCTTTTGCCGTGGTTAAAAAATAGTCCCCAAAAATCACCATTCAAAAATATGAAAGAAATTTATGCTTAAAATAATATTCATGAACACTCTAATGGTCCATCGGCACTTGTTCATTATTTACCACGAATTGAAATAAAAAGAGGCAAAGCAAAAGTGACAAGTTAACCTCTTAAAATGACTGAAATTCTCTTTGAAGTTATGCTAACAGATATCTTGTCATCGATGGTTCCAACAATATTATGCCAACAATATCTACAGATATCATGTCAATATATCATATATATCATAATATTCTTGTAAAAAGTTTATGAGTTTCATGATTGAGGGGAGCCGAGGCCCACATTGGTGGTTATGTATAAAATTGATTTTCCAGTGCACTGCCAGCACCTCAAGATATCTACAGGTAAAACTCTCAGACAACTTCCACGGGACTTTAGCGAAATCAAAGAATTCATCTTTATACTTGATATAATCCATATCTGTAAGAGTCTCGATACTTGCAAAAACCTGTCAACACAAAAATGCGAAACACAAAATACCTTGGGCACAGTGCCTTCTTACCAAGGTAAACACCAGATAACTCACAGCCCAAATATCGGTAAAATAGCCAACAGGTAAAATAACTTACCGCTGTTACAATAGGTCTTTTAGGAAATAACTAAGTCTATATAGTTCTATTTATTATCACTCCTCCCTTACTAGTTTTCATGGGATGGATCATGTATAGAGAATATCTAAAATCAATCAAAAAGAAAAAAAAAACTTACTATAATTTCCCTGGCAGTCATAAGCAGGACACCCGCCTCCTTCAACCCCAAGGAAGGAATGCGCTTATTCCCATCCACGAGAAGTGAAACCAGGACTCCCAACCGTAATGGAAATTTTGCTTCATCTAGCAAACTGACTAATGGCAATTTCTGCGCTTCACCGATGGCTGCAAATCAAGTAAGAACACGGTCAGATGAAGCTCATTGGTAAGGAAAATCTATCTGGGAACGATGACACTGGGGTTGTGTGACCATGTTTAAAATAGTTAATTGTCATCAGTTGGCAACGCAAGCTACATATGGCACCATCGTTTCCTTTGCGTTGTTGCCATGTTTACAAGTTTTTGTCGTGCCATGTTTACAAGTTTGACAGTAAATCGCGGGAATTTAAATTATGATAAATGATTCACTCCTGAGGTTGAGAATGGCGTAGTGAAGCAAGAAATACCTTTTATGCAAAAAAAAAACAACGTTAGATTTAGACCATTCAAATTCCATCGATCCTCAAATATTTGAAGAAGCGAGATGAAAGGTGTCAATTTAACAAAGTAATGGATTACTTTAGCATGATGAAGTCCCAGCATGCAAAGCTAGTGTGCAATCGACTCCTAATCTCTCTTTGTAACACTTTTGCTACAAAAGAATGAATATCGATAGACATGCTTAAATTGTAAGGAATATGGTCAAGAGCTTTGAGTCATTGAGTAATATGGCCTCAGGAGGCCAGGTAAATATTAGGTTAGGTACGATTTATTGGGCTATATAGATGACCTATTTGATTAGCGAAGGTTAGGTTAGGTTACCATATATTGTAATTAGGCAGCTTCCCTCATTACATTAGGTTAGCATACCCTTATCGCGAACCCAAGACTTTTCTTGTTTCACGGGATTCTTACAAGATATCAAATGATACAAGCAAATGTAGTTATTTGCATTAAGAATTTTCATATCGTATAAAACAACATTTTCTGTTCATTTACAAGTACATCGGTTATCATATATTACCATTATGAAATTCTTGTAAATATTTCCCATTAATTAAGAGCACTCTCCTGTATCACATTTTCACATGCAAGGACTTCTTAAGAAACCGGAAAATAGCAGACCTTTTTATCAACTGTATACATTTCACGTTATGTGATTATTTCACAGATCAGCCAATAAATGGCTGCTCTCTTCATTTTGCTACTCATTTAGAAGGTAGAAATATCTTAATATTGTAAAAGTTGGGTAGCATCGCATGAGTAATATTTAATCTAATTATACATACAGTTACATGATTATCTTATTCTGTTTATATGTACATTCCTTTCCCTTGATTAAACATACTCCAGAATATTTGTTTTTATGTACTTCTCAGGGCTATATTTGTATGTTTAGATTTGAAAAGAATATTATAAATTCAATGGCCATTGAAGGGGTGACGGAATACAGAAGGAAGGGCTTAGCCTGGGAAAGGTACTGGTGAGAAATAAAATGTGACAATTGTAGAGAGGAGAGTTGTATGGTGTACTCAAGGTCTGGTATGTTGAGTACGCATTTTTGTTGCATTATTTACATATCCTCTGAAAGAATGAATAGTGTGTGTGTGTGTGTGTGTGTGTGTGTGTGTGTGTGTGTGTGTTTTATACGCTTGGTGAGGAAATTAGCCAAGTTAAGCATTGTTCATTGTGTGCGTCAGTGGATGGCTGGAGCCCTCTAGTGCTTTCAGGCTCCTTGGGAAGCAGGTGTGAGCACGTCGCACCTCTCAACTGGGAGGATGTGGTGCTGTGGTCAGGCTGGTGGCGTTGTAGTCACGCTGTTGGTAGTGTAGTCAGGCTGGTGGTACTGTGGTCAGGCTATTAGTGGAGTAATGAGGCTGGTGATTGTGTCATCAGGCTGGTGATCATGTAGTCAGGCTGTGGTGGTGTGGTTTGGCTGGTAGTAGAGTGGTCAGATTGGCGATGGTTTGATCAGGCTGGTGGTAGTTTGATCAGGCTGGTGATGATGTAGTCAGCCTAGTGATTGGAGTGGTCAGGCTGGTAGTGGTGTGGTCAGACTGGTAATGATGTGGTCAGGCTGGTGGTAGTTTAGTCAGGCTGGTGATGTTGTGCCAAGCCGGAATTGTAGAAAGACAACACTCTTTCACTTAAATATATTCTAAGACAGACTGTAAGAAGAACCGCACCTTTCAGTTATCTGGTTTGCCGTTATGAGTGAGTAGTCTTCTTCAGAAGTTGGGGACCGATATTAGTGACCATACATAGCTTTCACTAACAACCAGAGGATTATTGTAGTTATATCTGAAGTCAATCATGATGATATTATCACATACTATCCACTCAAACGATGAATTTGAAAAATATATGATACTTAAGGCGAGCCCTATGGATGTTTGCAGGCAGAGAACAAGTAGCGTAGGGTCCTGATCAAACACGGTAGTACAAGTCCTGCAGTACAAGAAAGCTATCTCCAGCATACAGTCAGACGTCAGAAACACCAGCTGGATAACCTACACAATGAAAACAGAGATATTGGAAAACAGTTAGTCAAAATATTTGCATTCATTCACTGCACGTTTTCTTCCTGTGGAAACGAGATAGAGAAAATGAATTTACTTATGCGTTTACAGGGGGAAACTATAAAATTGGGCCAGAGCTGATAGCTGGCTAACAAATTAAAAAGATTTCTTCATTCAGTTTCCTTACTCTGCAGTACACTGTATGCGCGGATTCATTATTTCACTTCAGAGAAATTGTTTTTCTTCTGTGAGCTTTTAGCACCCTACAGACACTGGGAAGCGTGGGGCCCATAGTCACCGCCTCGATTACACCTGAGAAAAACTATAAGACTCTAGTGTATGAAATAATTTTCTCCTCTTGTTTTGCGTCTTAGGTTAATGAACTTAAGAGCAATATTTATCGCATTCTCTCACATGAGTCTTTCGATGCCAAGGGTAGAAGAGCGTGTATACATTATTGAAACTTTTAATTGTTGACCAGCGTATACCTTTCCCATTTTTTCTTCTATTTCTAATCTGGTATTGATTGGTTGTGAGTTCTAGGTGTCTGGTTCTGCTCATTGTAACTGCAGATTGATACTCTTCTTATATTCTGCTCCTCCGGCCTTTGCGGGGTAATGTCAGGAACAAAAGAACAATGGCATCATTTGCACACACACACTCACACTATTGTTTTCCGGGTATGTAAATAAGGCAACACAAATCCGTACCCTGCATACTAAACTTTGTGCACACCTCAGTCAAACCTACACCATACAACTTTAAGAACGACATACACTCTAAGAACGACACTTTATTTCTCACCAGCACCTTCCCCAGGACTACTCCTTCCTTTAGTACTCCGCCACCCCTTCCAAATAAAGATGGTGGTTTGGTGTCATGTTGATTGGGTTCTCTGGAAGGCCTTGACGATAGTGTGGGGACAGGATAGCTGGGTGCTGGGATACGTACCTGCAAGTACCTACGACGAGATCTTGCCATGATCGCAGGGCTATCGTAGGGCATTAAGAGGAGGAGGTGTGGAGCGAGGGTAGCCGAGAGCTACCCTAGAGAGGGTTGGGACACTAGGGGAGGAGGAGGCGTGGAGCTAGGGTAGCAGAGTGCTGGGCTAGAGCGGGTTGGAACGCTAGGGGAAGAGGAGGTGTGGAGCCAAGGTAACACGTGCCGGGGTAGAGAAGGCTACGACGCTGGGGAAGGAGGAAGGTGTGGAGCTAGTGTAGAGAGGGTTGAGACGCTGGAGGAGGAGGAAGGTTTGGAGCTACGGTAGAGAGGGTTGGGACGCTTGGGAAGGAGGTGTCGAGCTAGATAGAGTTGGGACGCCGGGGGAGTATTGTCATCATAATCAGTCGTTTATTGGACAGAAACTGATACAGTGTTACATGATTTGCTTTATCGTAGAGATTCCAAAGGGTCAATTTGCTTGTGCATACCTGTATGATGTGTGTTAACTTGACACTCTCTCATTGGGATGGATGTCCTCAACATATGTGACTAACCCGTGTGTGTCATTTACTGAGGCAGAAAAGGCACGTCCTGATAAGACGGATGATGTCTCGTTCATGCTCTCTGATGTAATGTTCTGTGAAGAGCTTACGTTTAGAATATGAGGCAATATCCCAGGTAAGGAGGGTAAGAGTCAACTGTATGGAGGGAGCAGCGGTGATGTGTTGTGTGGTCATGTGTGTCTGTGGTATGTTGGCAGTCTCCACCATCGTTGTTATCAGAGTCACTGTGAGAGGAATTGATAGTGGATTGAGATGAATGGGGAGGAGTGGTTGTGGTCACGCCGGCCGGGGTGGTTTGTGGTGTCGGCTAACCAAACTCCCTCCGAAGCCTAGTAACCAGGATCCTGGACGTGTAGTATCAGTGGCTACCTCCGCCTTCGCCTCATTGTCCATCTCAGGGTACTTGTTCCTGTAGGTCAACATATGGATACCCAGACCCAGGTCCTTTTTGATGAATTGTCCTGGGGGAAGGATCTCTGTTGGGAGCTGTCTGTCCATGAGGCTGTGGGGGTCTGGTGCTTCTCATTGCACCTGCGTACGTTGAGGGGACTCGGGAGGTTTCTTAGTATTCTGTCGTAACTACTCCACAGTCCTCCACTTACTTTCTTGAATTTATATTCGTTTTGTAGTATTCGCTCCTGTATTCCCACATGGCCATCTTGGGACACTGGAGGAGTAGGTGGGGGGACCGTAAGAACGTCATAACCTGGTTGGATCTGAGTACGACCGAGTTGTTCTACGGCCGAGGCTTGGCGGCGCATGGAGGGGAAATGGGCATGCCAAGTACTTGTTTACATGTATCAGCTGACGGACGGCTCATCTACTGTCTGAAGGTCAGACTCACCTTCACGACTCACCCATGTGACTTGTCAGGAATGTTCCCTGGGGGAAGTGAGGGTACTGGAAGGGGTGGTGTCCCGGAGAAGGTGGGAGTGGTGGGGGTAGAGTTGGTATACTGGAGAGAGAGGGTGGTGTACTGGTAGGAAGGACTAGCTATTAGGGAGGAAGGGATGGGTTCTGAGAAGAGGATGGGTTTTAGGGAGGAAAGGAACGGTTCTGAGAAGAATGGGATGGGTTTTGAGGGAGGGCTTGTAAAGGACGTATAATATGAATCCTGGTGGCCCTGAGGTCATAATGTGACTTGGATGGAGACAGGATGGTGAAGAAGGCACTTCTCCACACACCACTGCCTCTGGCATGACAGCCAGCAGGAAAAACTGAAAGATTCTTCCATGAGAATTTCATTGGAAAGTGTGAACGCTTTTCTCTGGAGGAGGCTCAAATCTGAAGCAGAAACAGTGGTAGGATTTGAAATGAGTAATGTATTTTTCCTTCTTGAAATAAACCTATTTACTGATAACAGATATCAGCGAAGTACAGTACTTCTCAAGCCCTGATTTAAAAGTACTGATATTCAGAGTACTAACATCTGGATGCACTCATTCGTGTTCTGCAGCCTTATCATTGAATAACTTTTGCTCACGTTACTATTACATCTTGCTATTAATTACGATCTGTTTCTTGGTGATGATTCTCTAACTGATGTAAAGAAATGATTAGTATGTTGTCGAAATTATTTAGTAATTTCCAAAATATTCTTGGGGCCTTCGATCTTTCAGCAAGAAAAAAAAAAGCTTTGCTATGTCTCTCTCTTCATAAAACTTATTTCTGGGCGATGAAATTAGTTTTGTTGTTCTCCGAATTCATCTAGTATTACTTTAATCAAGTTTCGAGAATACAACTGAATAACGCATTCGAAATGAGGTTTCATCCTGGATTTTGTAAGTATGGTATCCATCGTTTTATAGTTGAAGTCCATTCGCCGCGTCTGTGGCCATTCTAACGATTCTCTAAACAACTTTGAACATTCAGGTAGTCTTCCTCTGACTGGGCTACATTTCCTAATTTCGTGTCTTCGTCAAATTTCGTGATTTAATGGTGCGTCCTGTCTCCGGGTCGCTGAAAAAGATGATGAAAAGTATGGGTTCAAGGACAGAGCCTTGTGATACCCCGCTTGTCACGTGAAGCTAGTCTGACCCTTCCCCATTTGATATACGTTGTTTTCTATTTGGAGCCAGTCAGCTGTCCATGCACTGATTCTAGTACTTTAAGACTTGTTGCCTTCATATATTTTGCTTGACTCTTGCTAAACTAAGATCAAATGTTTTCAGCTATTGGCTATTTTGTTTTGTCTGTCATAAGCACCATTTTCATACGTATGTCCTTCAGCCATTTCATTGCTATCTGCAGAAGAAAAAAAAAATTGAAATTCGGGTAACTTGTAGTCATGCATACCAATGAAGTGCGGGTGAAAAATTAAACATCAAATGGCCGGCGATTAACATATCATTTGCCGTAAAATCATATAATTTATTCTCTTTCCATTCACAGGTCTGACTATATATGAATTTAGCTTCAGAGACAGTGAGTAGGCTATGATAATCTTAAAAGAAAGAACTGTCGTTATATCATGTTCTCTAAAAGCTCGGTTGTTTTCAATATCATTACAAACACATTCGTATTTCGACTATGCTCAGCAGATCCCATATGTCAATATTAGTCTTAACAGAAGAACCAACAGCAACAGGTGTAATAACGCTAAAGTGCCATTAGTAAGAGGCCTGTGGCAGGCCACAAGCCAGGCAGAGGGGCAACAAGTGCGGTGTTATCACAGTGCCAACAGTATGTAGGGGAACCCAGACTGAAAGGCTTACGGGCCAGGCCGCGGGACGACAGGTGTGTTAGTGCCACAGTGCCATCAGCAGGTGAGACATCAACCTGGCAGGCCACATGTCAGGGTTTTTACCCATGATTACAATCATCTTGGGTTTTACCACACTGATGTTAGACAATACCGGCCACCGGCCTGTGAACGTCCATCAGGCTACAAGTCCTTTCCATGTTCATTTGTCTCGTAACATCCATTCTAACGTATCTTAACAGCAGAGACAATGAAAAAGTGCCACATCTGTTATGGTGCTGTAGTTTGAAGGGTAGCTAGGCTATATCAGCTTAATGATATACGGAAAACTTGTATGAGGTAAGCATATGCATACATTGATTGTGATTTATTCTTAAAGTATTCTATTTTGCATTTTTTTTCTTTAACGCTGCAAAGTACAGAAAATCTGCGGCGTAACGAAGGAAAAAAATGTTGGTCATCAAAGTAACATAATGCAAAATTTACTTGCTAATACGTAACATATATAATAATGATCATTTTTGTCCCCTGCAGGAGGAGCTAATACCAGTGGTTGCATTGTTGGCAGTATATTGTTACAGGCTATACGCTGTGGGGGAAGGTTTAGTCAGTATTTGGTTTTAAATGGGCGAAGATGGAGTTATTCAAAGACGAGTCAGACGAGCCAACACCACCACCTTTTCACTGCTGTTGGAACGATTGGTTATGGCCAGTCTGGGCTAAGGGTTTGATATTGATTGGCCGAGCCAAGGCTGGACCACTAATCTCGCCATTTGATATAGATGATATGTATCCTAAAGGATATTAACGACTATAGATCGCAATGAACCACAATCGTATCCCAGATTCCATAGCCAATCTGTCTTGCAATGACCAGACATCCACATCAAGATGATTGATTTATTAGCATGATGTAGTTTACTGATAATGAGGACCCGTGCTCCATATATATATATATATATATATATATATATATATATATATATATATATATATATATATATATATATATACATATATATATATAATGCCTGCATCAGTAGCGGTTAATGCAGACATTACATCTGGACAAAATAAAGGAACTATAAATGATAGATATTAGATCAAAATCAATCGCTATTCCAACTGCAAACACTACGGCGCTAAACAGCAGCGTATTGTTATTATCATACGACCTCAGGATCCTTTTTAAGGGTGGGGGGGGGGGGGATATAACCTCAAGACCAAGTATCCAGGGACTCCTGCAGCTACACTTAGTAATACTATGGAGATTGATGGACTTCCCCAGCCAAAGGAGGCTTTTCACTTGCAGTGTAGCCTCAAGCAGGCAGGATCCGGTAAAACCAACACCAACTTACAGTTCGTTAAACGTAATGTAAAGGAAATTTACTGGACCACATGCTTGCACCCATCAGCTCACTCATCTTGGAGCCACCAGTATACAGGGGGGAATATCCAGCAGAATGGTTGATCATTCATCGTAGTCGCTGGTGAATCCCCACCTCTGGTACATCTTTTATACTTTTTTTACCATCTAGCTGGGAGCCAGTTGGCAATGATGCCAGCTTCGCAGGGATCCCCAAAGTGCTGATTTTATTTTTTTTCTTTTACGTCACTAGCTCATTCACCTATTGCCAGACTGATGCTAGAAACTTCACACAAGGATTGGAGTCGATGCAGGTAAGGAGGCAAGCAGGAAGATCTACATATCGTTTCCTGGTCGTTATTAACCTTCATCTTGTCGCAATATGTTCGAGTCGAAGACGGAGGAGAGGTACACGTGCCTCCACTTCCATACGTTCGATTCTTGGGCATGTCAGGACTCCAAGACATGATCACATATTCTGGCTCCTTTTACAAGAGTTCCTGAAGCTCTAAGATTGCGGTAATTCCGGGAGCAGGGAAATGATGGACTCCTTTGGAGTGAGAAATTTCTTGGTATGCTCCACTCCTGATGATATACCCTCGCTAAAGTGACTTTACCCTTGCGGTGTAACCTCCTGCAGGCGCAGTGTGGTAATATCTTTGGGAATGTTGGCATACTTCAACAGGGAGATCGCCACTAGGATAATTCCCTCACGTTTAACTTCTCCCGCCGCTGGAACAATCTCTTGAAAATAAAAGAATCTAGTGAGGCGAAAGGAGTTGGACCGTTAGTAAGTAACGCGGATAAGTTAGCATCTCGTGATTCAGTAGTCAACACTGGTCCGTTTACCATCACCCACCAAGGGGAGTGTTAAGTATTGCCTTGGTCATGTCTTTACCTGTTCCAGGCGCTACCTCGCTCTGTGTGTGTGTGTGACACCACGCGATAATATTCCTTGTTACTACCTGCATTTCATTTGATTCATGTGCATCCTCTGTCATTAGTTTGCATATATTACATTTATGTACACACACACACACACACACACACACACACACACACACACGCACGCACGCACACCACACGCAATGACCTACGAGTCAAGGTAAACAAGTTTTTCTATCCTTGCCGGGGCTTGGCTTAGCACATTATCATTAAGTCTCATTTCGTAGAAGCGACTTATTCACATCCAGTTTCTTCATTCCATGCTCTCTAAGAACCATGGCGTTTGACTTGACCCGTAAGAGTCAAGTCAAAGGGCAGCAGTATCAAGGGTGTGTGAAAAATGCAGTTGTAGAAGGTAAAGCAACAGAACGTTTACGGAGATTCACTTTAGCCTCGCGCGGTCTAGGAGAGAACAGATATGAAAAGTAAGTCCCGAATGCTGTTTGTATACTTGGTCGCTGATGGCACAGCAGCCCTCACTGGTGCATGACGCAGTGAACAGTGAAATACTTCCCTGACTGACGATCTCCTCGAGGACTAGAGGAGCAGCAGAGTAATTTGAAACGCCGACGCCGACATTTATGAACAACAAACGCCATGTCGCTTCACCCTCGACAAACGTGTTGGCGTTTCTAATTGCTCTGCTACTCCTCTAGTCCTCGCCTTTTATCATCAGAAACTGTGCAAAGACCACGAAAAGACCTCTGGTAAATTTGTACAGAATCGCGCAAGATGAGGGTAATGTCCTAAAGGACTATAGGAGATGATAGCAGCCCCGAACTACAGACCAGTGTCACCAACTGGAATCGTGTGCAAGAAACTGGATTGGATGTCTAACAAAAGGATGGAGGAATTCCTAGAAAGCTTGCACATCCTAATCGAAAGATGCAAGACCCTGAAGGTGACAGTGCCTGAACCTCGAGCTGGATGGCATCTTAAGTGAACCGATGGCTAACTAACAGAGACGGAAGCAAAGAACACGTCATGGGAACCTTCTAAGCTGGAGTCCCCTAAGGCTCAGTGTTCGACCGCTACTGTTTGTGGTCAGTTTAGAAAATTTCATGAATGGAACCCATTTATACCTGAATCAGTTTGACATAAGGCCAAATTTATGAGAGAAGCGCCGAGGAGAAGGGAGTTATTACCAGTACTACAAAGTATTTCTACACATGGATAATGTTGGATGAGGATGAAGCCTGTTAAGGGAGAAAGCCAAACAAATCTAGACTATCGCACCGCAAGTGACAAGTTACGAGGATCTACCTGTGAAAGGAACTTTGGACTTAACGTTATTCCCAACTTATCACCAGATAATATTACGCGGAGGATCACGAGGAAGGAATACTATGGTTTGGTTAATATCAAAATTTTCTTCAAGTAAGTGGACGGTGGAATGTCCAGAGAGATTTATACGATGCATAATGATCCAAGCTCTTGATTGTGCCTCATTTATCTTGTCCCCCTCACCAGACGATATATACGTCGAAATCTAGGGAAAGTCCACAAAAATGCGACGATAATCGAAACAGAATTAAGTGGTTTGAGTTGTAAGGAGAGGCTGGAAAACTTGCGACCCACTCAATCTGAGGGACAGAGGAGAAGAGGAGCTATGATAAACATCTATATGGAGCTATGTTAAACATCTATACGTAGATTGCTACTTAGATATATGATGTTGTGTCGCCCACATCTCCACTGTACATACGTAAGCTTCTATGCTTTTGACAATTTCTCTCTCTCTCTCTCTCTCTCTCTCTCTCTCTCTCTCTCTCTCTCTCTCTGCAACTAAGGGTACCCATATTCTCTCTCTATTGCCGAATTCACAAAACCTTGTATACCATTGATCTAAAATACTAAATTATGGCTACGTTACTCTACTTTCCAGAATACTTCATGAAAGAATTTTGCTCAATTCTGTGTTGACGATCATATCTTCTGTTTGAGTCAGATGCCTGTTTGGTCTTTTTCAGTCTTCTTCGATTCTATTTTCCTTCTATGTGTCTCTTACTTATAAGCCTTCTTAGAAATGGCTGTAAGGTTTGGTACATACACACACACACACACACATACACACACACACACACACACACACACACACACACACACACACACACACATGCTACGAATGATGCTTCCTAATTTTAAGAACATTAGACTCGCGTGTAATATGTTCTGGGAGGAGGTACGTGTCTCAAGTGATGTTGACTGATTCAATTACCTGATAGCACAACTACCAAATTCTGCCTGGACAGTAAGGACTGTACATCAGTGGCACATCAAGGAGTAAACGTTGAAATATTCCATAGGTGCAGAGCGCAAGGGTAGGACAGCTAACAGGAGACCTGATGGTCCATGATGAAGGTTACCTGCATGTTTAACCTAAAATGGGAGAAACAGGATAGGAAAGCAGAAGGCACCACCATCCCATCCACTTCTCCCTTCGTCTTAGATGCCAGCAGGGTAAAGAATATGATGGGAAGTAGGACCATGCAGTGTGTGAGCATTTTGGTACAGAAACTATATAGGAAACTATGAAGAGAGAGAGAGAGAGAGAGAGAGAGAGAGAGAGAGAGAGAGAGAGAGAGAGAGAGAGAGAGAGAGAGAGAGAGAGAGAGAGAGAGAGAGAGAGAGAGAGAGAACAACTAACGTTCAGAAGAATATAGTTCAGGACTGCAGAACGAACAAGAGTAATATCACTGTACGACCCTAAGCCTCAACAACCATACCCAAG
Organism: Panulirus ornatus; assembly: GCF_036320965.1. Lineage (NCBI taxonomy): Eukaryota > Metazoa > Arthropoda > Malacostraca > Decapoda > Palinuridae > Panulirus > Panulirus ornatus. Next base: position 24,081,788 of record NC_092224.1, on the reverse strand, counting down.
GTCATTCACCTCGACCTACGGAGGCATTCTGGATTGCAATTTCCAGTGCAGACACCACCGTCTGGCTCATCAGGAGAAATCATCTTGCGATTAGAAGGCAAAGCAACATCGTGAGTGAACCGAACATAAACAAAGATCGAGAGAGATACGATGGTGAAATATCTCCTGGTGCCTTAAGAGGAGGAATGGGGCATCATGGCTAAAGTTAGACAGAACAGGTTAAAGGCGTGTTAGGATACCAGGAAACCAGGATGCTAAGATACCAAATACGTACCAGGAGTATTGTTAACGGTCTGTAGACTGGTCAGTATAATCGATGGTGAAATAAGGATAGATGTTTCGTGTATTATACAGCAGCAGCGATGCTATCCCATGCATGTCAGCGAAATTCGTATCAAGAAGTTGGTTACAATTACTAGAACGCTACTATACCGGCAAAATTATATATATATATATATATATATATATATATATATATATATATATATATATATATATATATATATATATATATATATATATAATATCTTTTTATTAATACTTAATCGCCGTCTCCCGCGTTAGCAAGGGAGCGCAAGGAAGCAGACGAAAGAATGGACCAACCCACCCACATACACATACACGCACACATATACATACCTATACATTTTCAACGTATACATACATATACATACACAAACATATACATATATACAAATGTACATATTCATACTTGCTGCCTTCAGTAAATTCCCGTCGCCACCCCGCCACACATGAAATAGCACCCCCCCCCCCTTCGCAAGGTAGCGCTAGGAAAAGATGAAAAAAAGGCCACATTCGTTCACACTTAGTCTATAGGTGTCATGTGTAATGCACCGAAACCACAGCTACCTTTCCATATCCAGGCCCCACAAAACTTTCCATGGTTTACCCCAGACGCTTTACATGCCCTGGTTCAATCCACTGACAGCATGTCGACCCCGGTATACCACATCGTTCCAATTCACTCTATTCCTTGCACACCTTTCACCCTCCTTTATGTTCAGGCCCCGATCGCTCAAAATCTTTTTCACTCCATCCTTCCACCTCCAATTTGGTCTCCCACTTCTCGTTCCCTCCACCTCTGACACATATATCCTCTTTGTCAATCTTTCCTCACTCATTTTCTCGATGTGACCAAACTATTTCAAAGCACCCTCTTCTGCTCTCTCAACCACACTCATTTCATTACCACACATCTCTCTTACCCTATCATTACCTACTCGATCAAACCACCTCACACCACATATTGTCCGCAAACATCTCATTTCCAACACATCTACCCTCCTATATACAAACCCTATCTATAGCCCACGCTTCGCAACTATATAACATTGTTGGAACCACTATTCCTTCAAACATACCCATTTTTGCTCTACGAGATAACGTTCTCACCTTCCACACATTTTTCAAAACTCCCAGTATCTTCGCTCCTTCCCCTACCCTGTGACTCACTTCCGCTTCCATGGTTCCATCCGCTGCTAAACACACTCCCAGACATCTAAAACATTTCACTTCCTCAAGTTTTTCTCCATTCAAACTTACCTCCCAATAAACTTGTCCCTCAACCCTACTAAACCTAATAACCTTGCTCTTATTTACATTTACTCTCAACTTTCTTCTTTCACACACTTTACCAAACTCAGTTACCAACTTCTGCAGTTTCTCATCCGAATCAGCCACCAGCGATGTATCATCAGCGAACAACAACTGACTCACATCCCAAACCCTCTCGTCCCCAATAGACTAAATACTTGCCCCTCTCGCCAAAACTCTTGCATTCACTTCCCTGGCAAACCCATCCATTAATAGATTAAACAGCCATGGAGACATCACGCACCCGTGCTGCAAACCGACATTTACTGGGGACCAATCACTTTCCTCTCTTCCTTCTCGTACACATGCCTTACATTCTTGATAAAAACTTTGCCTCTAGCAACTTACCTTTCACACCATATACTCTTAAAACCTTCCACAGAGCATCTTCATCAACTCTATCATATGCCTTCACCTGATCCATAAATGCTGCATACAAATCCATCTGTTTTTCTAAGTATTTCTCACGATTATTTTTCAAAGCAAACACCTGATCCACTCATCCTCTACCACTTGTACAACCACACTGCGCTTCCCCAGTCTGGTGCTCTGTACATGCCTTTACCCTCTCAATCACTACCCTCCCATATAATTTACCAACCAGTCAACAACACAGTCACCCCCTTTCATCATAAATTCCACAGCAATACTATCCAAAATCCGCCGCCTTGCCGGCTTTCAACTTTTGCAAAGCTTTCACCACTAACTCTTCTCTGTTTACCAAACCATTCTCCCTGACCCTCTAACTTCGCATATATATATATATATATATATATATATATATATATATATATATATATATATATATATATATATATATATGTGTGTGTGTGTGTGTGTGTGTGTGTGTGTGTGTGCTGAATACGAAGCTGATGTCAAAATCTAAAAATTCGTATAATTACTAGACTAATTAGCATTCAAATTTTATCATAATTAGTCCAGGAGCTAATTAAGCGGTTAATATAACGAAATGCAGACTTTTGACTCCAGATACTTAAATACCATATAAAATAGCATCTATACACAGATTTTCATTTAAAACTGAGGAAGTTGAAAATTTGAGCAAATAAATGCAAGGCTAATAATTAGCCTTGGATTTTTCTTGATTTTTTTTTTGAAAAAGTAGATTTTCTTGAAATTTTCAAAATAGACATTTTTATGTATGCTGAATACGAATCTCATGTCAAAATCTAAAAATTCGTATAATTAGTCGAGTAATCACCATGTAAAGTTCATCATAAATAATCCAAGTGCTAATTGAACTGTTAATATTATGAATTACAATCTTTTGACTCCAAATACCTAAATAACATAAAATAACATCTATACACAGATTTTCATTAAAATCTGAAGAAGTTGAAAATCTGAGCAAAAAAAATACAAGGCTATATATAGCCTTGGATTTTTTTTTTGACTTTTTTGAAAAAATAGATTTTCTTGAAATTTTCAGCATAGACACTTTTATGTATGCTCAATACGAATTGGTGGTCAAAATCTAGAAATTTGTATGATTACTAGACTAATTAGCGTATAAATTTTATCATGATTAGTCCAGGTGCTAATCAAACGGTTAAAATTAAGAATTACAGTCTTTTGACTCCAAATACTTAAAAAACATATAAAATAGCATCTATACACTGATTTTCATTAAAATCTGAGGAAGTTAAAAATCTGAGCAAAAAAAATGCAAGGCTATTATACGGATGGATTTTTCTTGTTTTTTTTTTTTTTGAAAAAGTAGATTTTCTTGAAATTTTCATCATAGACACTTTTATGTATGCTGAATACGAATCTGTGGTCAAAATCTAAAAACTCGTATAATTCTTCAAGTAATTAGCATTTAAATTTTATCATGATTAGTCCAGGTGCTAATTAAACGGTTAATATTATGCATTAGAGTCTTTTGACTCCAAATACTTAAATACCATATAAAATAACATCTATACACAGATTTTCATTAAAATCTGAGGAAGTTGGAACTTCTGAGGTAAAAATGCCGGGCTATACGCTTGGATTTTTCTTGATTTTTTTGAAAAAATAGATTTTCTTGAAATTTTCAGCATAGACACTTTTATGTATGCTGAATACGAATCTGATGTCAAAATAAAAAAAAATTCGTATAATTAGTCGAGTAATTAGCATTTAGATTTTATCATAATTAGTCCAGGTGCTAATTAAACTGTTGATATTATAATTTAGAGTCTTTTGACTCCAAATACTTAAATACCATATAAAACAACATCTATACACAGATTTTCATTAAAATATGAGGAAGTTGAAAATCTGAGCAAAAAAAAAAAAAAAAAAATACACGGCTATATATATATATATAGCCTTGGATTTTTTTTTTTTGACTTTTTTGAAAAAAAATAGATTTTCTTGAAATTTTCAGCATAGACACTTTTATGTATGCTCAATACGAATTGGTGGTGAAAATCTAAAAAATCGTAAAAATACTAGACTAATTAGCATATAAATTTTATCATAATTAGTCCAGGTGCTAATTAAACGGTTAATATAAAGAATTAGTCTTTTGACTCCAAATACTTAAATGCCATATAAAATAGCATCTATACACTGATTTTCATTAAAATCTGAGGAAGTTGAAAATCTGGATTTTTCTTGATTTTTTTTGAAAAAATAGATTTCTTGAAATTTTCAGCATAGATACTTTTATGTATGCTGAATATGAATCTGTGGTCAAAATCTAAAAATTCGTAGAATTCCTCAAGTAATTAGTATTTACATTTTATAATTAGTCCAGGTGCTAATTAACGGTTAATATTATGAATTAGAGTCTTTTGACTCCAAATACTTAAATACCATATAAAATAACATCTATACACAGATTTTCATTAAAATCTGAGGAAGTTGAAAATTTGAGGAAAAAAATGCCATGGATTTTTCTTGATTTTTTTGAATAAGTAGATTTTCTTGAAATGTTCAGCATAGACACTTTTATGTATGGTGAATACGAATCTGATGTCATAATCTAAAAATTCGTATAATTACTCGAGTAATTAGCATTCAAATTTTATCATAATGAGTCCAGGTGCTAATTAAACGGTTAATATAATGAATTGCAGACTTTTGACTCCAAATACTTAAATACCATATAAAATAACATCTATATATTGATTTTCATTTGAATCTAAGGAAGTTGAAAATTTTGGATTTTTCTTGATTTTTTTGAAAAAATAGATTTTCTTGAAATTTTCAGCATAGACACTTTTATGTATGCTGAATACGAATCTGATGTCAAAATCTAAAAATTCGTATAATTACTCGGGTAATAAGCATTCAAATTTTATCATAATTATTCCAGGTGCTAATCAGACGATTAATATAATGAATTGCAGACTTTTGATTCCAAATACTTAAATACCATATAAAACAACATGTATACGCTGATTTTCATTTGAATCTGAGGAAGTTGAAAATTTGAGCAAAAATAATGTAAGGCTATAGCCTAGGATTTTTCTTCATTTTTTCGAAAAAATAGATTTTCTTCAAATTTTCAGCATAGACACTTTTATGTATGCCCAATAGGAAATGGTGGTCAAAATGTAAAAATTCGTATAATTACTAGACTAATTAGCATTTAAATTTTATCATAATTAGTCCAGGTGCTAATTAAACGGTTAATATTAAGAATTACAGTCTCTTGACTCCAAATACGTAAAGACCATATAAAATAACATCTATACACAGATTTTCATTAAAATATGAGGAAGTTGAAAATCTGAGGAAAAAAAAATGCCTGGCTATACCCTTGGGTTTTTCTTGATTTTTTTTGAAAAAGTAGATGTTTTTGAAATTTTCAGCATAGACTTTTTTATGTATGCTGAATACGAATCTGATGTCAAAATCTAAAAATTCGTATAATTACTCGAGTAATTAGCATTCAAATTTTATAATGATTAGTCCAGGTGCTAATCAAACGGTTAATATAATGAATTGCAGACTTTTGACTCCAAATACTTAAATACCATATAAAACTACATCTAAACACTGATTTTCATTTGAATCTGAGGAAGTTGAAAATTTGAGCAAAAATAATGCCACGCTATAGCCTAGGATTTTTCTTGATTTTTTGGAAAAAATAGGTTTTCTTGAAATTTTCAGCATAGAAACTTTTATGTGTGCTCAATACGAAATGGTGGTCAAAATGCAAAAATTCGTATAATTACTAGACTAATTAGCATATAAATTTTATCATAATTAGTCCAGGTGCTAATTAAACGGTTAATATTAAGAATTACAGTAATTTGACTCCAAATACTTAAATATCATATAAAATAGCATCTATACACTGATTTTCATTAAAATCTCAGGAAGTTGAAAATCTGAGCAAAAAAATGCTAGGCTATAGCCGTGGATTATTCTTGATTTTTTTGAAAAAATAGATATTCTTGAAATTTTCAGCATAGATGCTTTTATGCATGCTGAATACGAATCTGTGGTCAAAATCTAAAATTTCGTATAATTTCTCAAGTAATTAGCATTTAAATTTTATCATAATTAGTCCAGGTGCTAATTAAACGGTTAATATTATGAATTAGAGTCGTTTGACTCCAACTACTTAAATACCATATAAAATAACATCTATACACAGATTTTCATTTGAATCTGAGGAAGTTGAAAATCTGAGGAAAAAAAAATGCCTTGGATTTTTCTTGATTTTTTTGAAAAAGTAGATTTTGTTGAAATTTTCAGCATAGACACTTTTATGTATGCTTAATACGAATGTGATGTCAAAATCTAGAAATTCGTATAATTACTCGAATAATCAGCATTGAAATTTTATCATAATTAGTCCAGGTGCTAATTAAACGGTTAATATAATGAATTGCAGACTTTTGACTCCAAATACTTAAATACCATATAAAATAACATTTATACACTGATTTTCATTTTAATCTCAGGAAGTTGAAAATTTGAGCAAAAATAATGCCAAGCTATAGCCTTGGATTTTTATTGATTTTTTTGAAAAAATAGATTTTCTTCAAATTTTCAGCATAGACACTTTTATGTATGCTCAATACGAAATGGTGATCAAAATGTAAAAATTCGTATGATTACTAGATTAATTAGCATATAAATTTTATCATAATTAGTCCAGGTGCTAATTAACCATTTAATATTAAGAATTACAGTATCTTGACTCCAAATAATTAAATACCATATAAAATAGCATCTATACACTGATTTTCATTCGAATCTGTGGAAATTGAAAATTTGAGCAAAAAAAAAAATGCTAGGCTATAGCCTTGGATTTTTCTTGATTTTTTGAAAAAATAGATTTATCTTGAAATTTTCAGCATAGATACCTTTATGTATGCTGAATACGAATCTGTGTTCAAAATCTAAAAATTCGTATAATTCCTCAAGTAATTAGCATTTAAATTTCATAATTAGTCCAGGTCCTAATTAAACGGTTAATATTAAGAATTACAGTCTTTTGACTCCAAATACTTAAATACCATATAAAATAACATCTATACACAGATTTTCATTAAAATCTGAGGAAGTTGAAAATTTGAGCAAAATAAATGCCAGGCTATAGCCTTGGATTTTTCTTGATTTTTTTGAAAAAATAGATTTTCTTGAAATTTTCAGCAAAGACACTTTTATGTATGCTGAATACGAATCTGATGTCAAAATCTAAAAATTAGTATAATTACTCGAGTAATTAGAATTTAAATTTTATAATAATTATTCCAGGTGCTAATGAAACGATTAATATAATGAATTGTAGACTTCTGATTCCAAATACTTAAATACCATATAAAACAACATCTACACAGATTTTCATTAAAATCTTAAGAAGTTGAAAATCTGAGGAAAAAGAAATACAAGCCTAAATATAGCCTTGGATTTTTTTTGGATTTTTTTTAAAAAAATAGATTTTCTTGAAATTTTAACCATAGACACCTTTATATAAGCTCAATACGAATTGGTGGTCAAAATCTTAAAATTCGTATAATTACTAGACTAATTAGCATATAAATTTTATCATAATTAGTCCAGGTGCTAATTAAACGGTTAATATTAAGAATTACAGTCTTTTGACTCCAAATACTTAAATACCATATAAAATAACATCTATACACAGATTTTCATTAAAATCTGAGGAAGTTGAAAATTTGAGCAAAATAAATGCCAGGCTATAGCCTTGGATTTTTCTTGATTTTTTTGAAAAAATAGATTTTCTTGAAATTTTCAGCAAAGACACTTTTATGTATGCTGAATACGAATCTGATGTCAAAATCTAAAAATTAGTATAATTACTCGAGTAATTAGAATTTAAATTTTATAATAATTATTCCAGGTGCTAATGAAACGATTAATATAATGAATTGTAGACTTCTGATTCCAAATACTTAAATACCATATAAAACAACATCTACACAGATTTTCATTAAAATCTTAAGAAGTTGAAAATCTGAGGAAAAAGAAATACAAGCCTAAATATAGCCTTGGATTTTTTTTGGATTTTTTTTAAAAAAATAGATTTTCTTTTGACTCCAAATACTTAAATACCATATAAAATAACATCTATACACAGATTTTCAGTAAAATCTGAGGAAGCTGAAAATATGAGGAAAATAAATGCCAGGTTATACCCATGGATTTTTCTTGATTTTTTTGAAAAAGTAGATTTTCTTGAAATTATCAGCATGGACACTTTTTTGTATGCTGAGTACGAATCTGATGTCAAAATCTAAAAATTCCTATAATTAGTCGAGTAATTAGCATTAAATTCGTCATAATTAGTCCATGTGCTAATTAAACTGTTAATATTATGAATTACAGTCTTTTGACTCCAAATACTTAGATACCATATAAAACAACATCTACACAGATTTTCATTAAAATCTTAAGAAGTTGAAAATCTGAGGAAAAAGAAATACAAGCCTAAATATAGCCTTGGATTTTTTTTGGATTTTTTTTAAAAAAATAGATTTTCTTGAAATTTTAACCATAGACACCTTTATATAAGCTCAATACGAATTGGTGGTCAAAATCTTAAAATTCGTATAATTACTAGACTAATTAGCATATAAATTTTATCATAATTAGTCCAGGTGCTAATTAAACGGTTAATATTAAGAATTACAGTCTTTTGACTCCAAATACTTAAATACCATATAAAATAACATCTATACACAGATTTTCATTAAAATCTGAGGAAGTTGAAAATTTGAGCAAAATAAATGCCAGGCTATAGCCTTGGATTTTTCTTGATTTTTTTGAAAAAATAGATTTTCTTGAAATTTTCAGCAAAGACACTTTTATGTATGCTGAATACGAATCTGATGTCAAAATCTAAAAATTAGTATAATTACTCGAGTAATTAGAATTTAAATTTTATAATAATTATTCCAGGTGCTAATGAAACGATTAATATAATGAATTGTAGACTTCTGATTCCAAATACTTAAATACCATATAAAACAACATCTACACAGATTTTCATTAAAATCTTAAGAAGTTGAAAATCTGAGGAAAAAGAAATACAAGCCTAAATATAGCCTTGGATTTTTTTTGGATTTTTTTAAAAAAATAGATTTTCTTTTGACTCCAAATACTTAAATACCATATAAAATAACATCTATACACAGATTTTCAGTAAAATCTGAGGAAGCTGAAAATATGAGGAAAATAAATGCCAGGTTATACCCATGGATTTTTCTTGATTTTTTTGAAAAAGTAGATTTTCTTGAAATTATCAGCATGGACACTTTTTTGTATGCTGAGTACGAATCTGATGTCAAAATCTAAAAATTCCTATAATTAGTCGAGTAATTAGCATTAAATTCGTCATAATTAGTCCATGTGCTAATTAAACTGTTAATATTATGAATTACAGTCTTTTGACTCCAAATACTTAAATAACATATAAAATAACATCTATACACAGATTTTCATTAAAATCTTAAGAAGTTGAAAATCTGAGGAAAAAGAAATACAAGCCTAAATATAGCCTTGGATTTTTTTTGGATTTTTTTTAAAAAAATAGATTTTCTTGAAATTTTAACCATAGACACCTTTATATAAGCTCAATACGAATTGGTGGTCAAAATCTTAAAATTCGTATAATTACTAGACTAATTAGCATATAAATTTTATCATAATTAGTCCAGGTGCTAATTAAACGGTTAATATTAAGAATTACAGTCTTTTGACTCCAAATACTTAAATACCATATAAAATAACATCTATACACAGATTTTCATTAAAATCTGAGGAAGTTGAAAATTTGAGCAAAATAAATGCCAGGCTATAGCCTTGGATTTTTCTTGATTTTTTTGAAAAAATAGATTTTCTTGAAATTTTCAGCAAAGACACTTTTATGTATGCTGAATACGAATCTGATGTCAAAATCTAAAAATTAGTATAATTACTCGAGTAATTAGAATTTAAATTTTATAATAATTATTCCAGGTGCTAATGAAACGATTAATATAATGAATTGTAGACTTCTGATTCCAAATACTTAAATACCATATAAAACAACATCTACACAGATTTTCATTAAAATCTTAAGAAGTTGAAAATCTGAGGAAAAAGAAATACAAGCCTAAATATAGCCTTGGATTTTTTTTGGATTTTTTTTAAAAAAATAGATTTTCTTGAAATTTTAACCATAGACACCTTTATATAAGCTCAATACGAATTGGTGGTCAAAATCTTAAAATTCGTATAATTACTAGACTAATTAGCATATAAATTTTATCATAATTAGTCCAGGTGCTAATTAAACGGTTAATATTAAGAATTACAGTCTTTTGACTCCAAATACTTAAATACCATATAAAATAACATCTATACACAGATTTTCATTAAAATCTGAGGAAGTTGAAAATTTGAGCAAAATAAATGCCAGGCTATAGCCTTGGATTTTTCTTGATTTTTTTGAAAAAGTAGATTTTCTTGAAATTTTCAGCGTAGACTTTTTTATGTATGCTGAATACGAATTTGATGTCAAAATCTAAAAATTCGTATAATTAGTCGAGTAATTAGCATTCAAATTTTATAATTATTCCAGGTGCTAATGAAACGATTAATATAATGAATTGTAGACTTTTGATTCCAAATGCTTAAATACCATATAAAACAACATCTATACACTGATTTTCATTTGAATCTGAGGAAGTTGAAAATTTGAGCAAAAATAATGCCACCCTATAGCCTAGGATTTTTCCTGATTTTTTTGAAAAAATTGATTTTCTTGAAATTTTCAGTATAGACACTTTTATGTATGCTGAATACGAATCTGATGTCAAAATCTAAAGTTCGTATAATTACTCGAGTAATTCGCATTCAAATTTTATCATAATTATTCCAGGTGCTAATGAAACGATTAATATAATGAATTACAGTCTTTTGACTCCAAATACTTAAATACCATATAAAATAACATCTATACATAAATTTTCATTAAAATCTAAGGAAGTTGAAAATTTGAGCAAAATAAATGCCCGGCTATAGCCTAGGATTTTTCTTGATTTTTTTGAAAAAATAGATTTTCTTGAAATTTTCAGCAAAGACACTTTTATGTATGCTGAATACGAATCTGATGTCAAAATCTAAAAATTAGTATAATTACTCGAGTAATTAGAATTTAAATTTTATAATAATTATTCCAGGTGCTAATGAAACGATTAATATAATGAATTGTAGACTTCTGATTCCAAATACTTAAATACCATATAAAACAACATCTACACAGATTTTCATTAAAATCTTAAGAAGTTGAAAATCTGAGGAAAAAGAAATACAAGCCTAAATATAGCCTTGGATTTTTTTTGGATTTTTTTTAAAAAAATAGATTTTCTTGAAATTTTAACCATAGACACCTTTATATAAGCTCAATACGAATTGGTGGTCAAAATGTAAAAATTTGTATAATTACTAGACTAATTAGCATTTAAATTCTATCATAATTAGTCCAGGTGCTAATTAAACGGTTAATATTAAGAATTACAGTCTTTTGACTCCAAATACGGAAATACCATATAAAATAACATCTACACACAGATTTTCATTAAAATCTGAGGAAGTTGAAAATCTGAGGAAAAAAAATGCCCTTGGGTTTTTCTTGATTTTTTTGAAAAAGTAGATTTTCTTAAAATTTTCAGCATAGACTTTTTTATGTATGCTAAATACGAATCTGATGTCAAAATCTAAAAATTCGTATAATTACTCGAGTAATTAGCATTCAAATTTTATCATAATTAGTCCAGGTGCTAATGAAACGGTTAATATAATGAATTGCAGACTTTTGACTCCAAATACTTAAATACCATATAAAACAACATCTATACACTGATTTTCATTTGAATCTGAGGAAGTTGAAAATTTGAGCAAAAATAATGCCACCCTATAGCCTAGGATTTTTCCTGATTTTTTTGAAAAAATAGATTTTCTTGAAATTTTCAGTATAGACACTTTTATGTATGCTGAATACGAATCTGATGTCAAAATCTAAAATTCGTATAATTACTCGAGTAATTAGCATTCAAATTTTATCATAATTATTCCAGGTGCTAATGAAACGATTAATATAATGAATTGCAGACTTTTGATTCCAAATACTTAAATACCATATAATACAACATCTATAAGCTGATTTTCATTTGAATCTGAGGAAGTTGAAAATCTGAGCAAAAATAATGCAAGGCTATAGCCTAGGATTTTTCTTGATTTTTTTGAAAAAATAGATTTTCTTCAAATTTTCAGCATAGACACTTTTATGTATGCCCAATACGAAATGGTGGTCAAAATGTAAAAATTCGTATAATTACTAGAATAATTAGCATTTAAATTTTATCATAATTAGTCCAGGTGCTAATTAAACGGTTAATATTAAGAATTACTGTCTCTTGACTCCAAATACGTAAATACCATATAAAATAACATCTATATACAGATTTTCATTAAAATCTGAGGATGTTGAAAATCTGAGGAAAAAAAATGCCAGGCTATACCCTTGGGTTTTTCTTGATTTTTTTGAAAAAGTAGATTTTCTTGAAATTATCAGCATGACACTTTTTTGTATGCTGAGTACGAATCTGATGTCAAAATCTAAAAATTCCTATAATTAGTCGAGTAATTAGCATTAAATTTCGTCATAATTAGTCCAGGTGCTAATGAAACTGTTAATATTATGAATTACAGTCTTTTGATTCCAAATACTTAAATAACATATAAAATAACATCTACACAGATTTTCATTAAAATCTTAAGAAGTTGAAAATCTGAGGAAAAAGAAATACAAGCCTAAATATAGCCTTGGATTTTTTTTGGATTTTTTTTAAAAAAATAGATTTTCTTGAAATTTTAACCATAGACACCTTTATATAAGCTCAATACGAATTGGTGGTCAAAATCTTAAAATTCGTATAATTACTAGATTAATTAGCATATAAATTTTATCATAATTAGTCCAGGTGTTAATTAACCATTTAATATTAAGAATTACAGTATCTTGACTCCAAATACTTAAATACCATATAAAATAGCATCTATACACTGATTTTCATTAAAATCTGAGGAAGTTGAGAATTTAAGCAAAAAAACAATAGATTTTCTTGAAATTTTCAGGATAGATACTTTTATGTATGCTGAATACGAATCTGTGTTCAAAATCTAAAAATTCGTATAATTCCTCAAGTAATTAGCATTTAAATTTCATAATTAGTCCAGGTCCTAATTAAACGGTTAATATTATGAATTAGAGTCTTTTGACTCCAAATACTTAAATACCATATAAAATAACATCTATACACAGGTTTTTACTAAAATCGGAGGAAGCTGACAATATGAGGAAAATAAATGCCAGGCTATACCCATGGATTTTTCTTGATTTTTTTTGAAAAATAAGATTTTCTTGAAATTATCAGCATGGACACTTTTTTGTATGCTGAGTACGAATCTGATGTCAAAATCTAAAAATTCCTATAATTAGTCGAGTAATTAGCCTTTAAATTCATAATAATTAGTCCAGGTGCTAATTAAACTGTTAATATTATGAATTACAGTCTTTTGACTCCAAATACTTAAATAACATATAAAATAACATCTATACACAGATTTTCATTAAAATCTTAAGAAGTTGAAAATCTGAGGAAAAAAAGATACAAGCCTAAATATAGCCTTGGATTTTTTTTTTTATTTTTTTGAAAAAATAGATTTTCTTGAAATTTTCACCATAGACACCTTTATATATGCTCAATACGAATTGGTGGTCAAAATCTTAAAATTGGTATAATTACTAGACTAATTAGCATATAAATTTTATCATAATTAGTGCAGGTGCTAATCAAACGGTAAATATTAAGAATTACAGTCTTTTGACTCCAAATACTTAAATACCATATAAAATAACATCAATACACAGATTTTCATTAAAATCTGAGGAAGTTGAAAATTTGAGCAAAATAAATGCCTTGGATTTTTCTTGATTTTTTTGAAAAAAATAGATTTTCTTGAAATTTTCAGCATAGACACTTTTATGTATGCTGAATACGAATCTGATGTCAAAATCTAAAAATTTGTATAATTACTCGAGTAATTAGCATTTAAATTTTATAATTATTCCAGGTGCTAATGAAACGATTGATATAATGAATTGTAGACTTTTGATTCCAAATGCTTAAATACCATATAAAACAACATCTATACACTGATTTTCATTTGAATCTGAGGAAGTTGAAAATTTGAGCAAATATAATGCCAGCCTAGGATTTTTCTTGATTTTTTTGAAAAAATAGATTTTCTTGAAATTTTTAGCATAGACACTTTTATGTATGCCCAATACGAAATGGTGGTCATAATGTAAAAATTCGTATAATCACTAGACTAATTAACATTTAAATTTTATCATAATTAGTCCAGGTGCTAATTAAACGGTTAATATTAAGAATTACAGTCTCTTGACTCCAAATACGTAAATACCATCCATACACAGATTTTCATTAAAATCTGAGGAAGTTGAAAATCTGAGGGAAAAAAATGCAAGGCTATACCCTTGGATTTTTCTTGATTTTTTTTGAAAAAGTAGATTTTCTTGAAATTCTCAGCATACACTTTTTTATGTATGCTGAATACGAATCTGATGTCAAAATCTAAAAATTCGCATAATTACTCGAATATTTAGCATTCAAATTTTATAATTAGTCCAGGTGCTAATTAAACGGTTAATATTATGAATTAGAGTCTTTTGACTCCAAATACTTAAATACCATATAAAATAACATCTATACACAGATTTTCATTAAAATCTGAGGACACTTTTTTGTGTACGAATCTGATGTCAAAATCTAAAAATTCCTATAATTAGTCGAGTAATTAGCATTTAAAATAATCATAATTAGTCCAGGTGCTAATTAAAATGTTAATATTATGAATTACACTCTTTTCACTCCAAATACTTAAATAACATAGAAAATAACATCTATACACAGATTTTCATTAAAATCTTAAGAAGTTGAAAATCTGAGGAAAAAAATACAAGCCTATGTATAGCCTTGGATTTTTTTTTTGATTTTTTTGAAAAAATAGATTTTCTTGAAATTTTCACCATAGACACCTTTATATATGCTCAATACGAATTGGTGGTCAAAATCTAAAAATTCGTATAATTACTAGACTAATTAGCATATAAATTTTATTATAATTATTCCAGGTGCTAATTAAACGGTTAATATTAAGAATTACAGTCTTTTGACTCCAAATACTTAAATACCATAAAAAATAACATATATACACAGATTTTCATTAAAATCTAAGGAAGTTGAAAATTTGAGCAAAATAAATGCCAGGCTATATAGACTAGGATTTTTCTTGATTTTTTTGAAAAAATAGATTTTCTTAAAATTTTCAGCATAGACACTTTTATGTACGCTGAATACTAATGTGATTTCGAAATCTAAAATTTCGAATAATTACTCGAATAATTAGCATTCAAATTTTATCATTATTAGTCCAGGTGCTAATGAAACGGTTAATATAATGAACTGTAGACTTTTGACTCCAAATAATTAAATACCATATAAACTAACATCTATACACTGATTTTCATTTGACTCTGAGGAAGTTGAAAATTTGAGCAAAAATAATGCCTAGGATTTTTCTTGATTTTTCTTTTAAAAAATAGATTTTCTTGAAATTTTCAGCATAGACGCTTTTATGTATGCTCAATACGAAATGGTCGTCAAAATGTAAAAATTCGTATAATTACTAGACTAATTAGCATATAAATTTTATCATAATTAGTCCAGGTGCTAATTAAACTGTTAATATCATGAATTACAGTCTTTTGACTCCAAATACTTAAATAACATAGAAAATTACATCTATACACAGATTTTCATTAAAATCTTAAGAAGTTAAAAATCTGAGGAAAAAAAATTATAAGAATATATATAGCCTTGGATTTTTTTTATTTTTTTGAAAAAATAGATTTTCTTGAAATTTTCACCATAGACACCTTTATATATGCTCAATACGAATCAGTGTTCAAAATCTAAAAATTCGTATAATTACTAGACTAATTAGCATATAAATTTTATCATAATTAGTCCAGGTGCTAATTAAACGGTTAATATTAAGAATTACAGTCTTTTGACTCCAAATACTTAAATATCATATAAAATAACATCTATACACAGATTTTCATTAAAATCTGAGGAAGTTGAAAATTTGAGCAAAATAAATGCCAGCCTTGGATTTTTCTTGATTTTTTTGAAAAAATAGATTTTCTTGAAATTTTCAGCATAGACACTTTTATGTATGCTGAATACGAATCTGATGTCAAAATCTAAAATTCGTATAATTACTCGAGTAATTAGCATTCAAATTTTATCATAATTATTCCAGGTGCTAATGAAACGATTAATATAATGAATTGCAGACTTTTGATTCCAAATACTTAAATACCATATAATACAACATCTATAAGCTGATTTTCATTTGAATCTGAGGAAGTTGAAAATTTGAGCAAAAATAATGCCAGGCTATAGCCTAGGATTTTTCTTGATTTTTTTGAAAAAATAGATTTTCTTCAAATTTTCAGCATAGACAGTTTTATGTATGCCCAATACGAAATGGTGGTCAAAATGTAAAAATTCGTATAATTACTAAACTAATTAGCATTTAAATTTTATCATAATTAGTCCAGGTGCTAATTAAACGGTTAATATTAAGAATTACAGTCTCTTGACTCCAAATACGTAAATATCATATAAAGTAACATCTATACACAGATTTTCATTAAAATCTGAGGAAGTTGAAAATCTGAGCAAAAAAAATGCCTGGCTATACCCTACGGTTTTTCTTGATTTTTTTTCGAAAAAGTAGATTTTCTTGAACTTTTTAGCATGGACTTTTTTATGTATGCTGAATACGAATCTGATGTCAAAATCTAAAAATTCGTATAATTACTCGAGTAATTAGCATTCAAATTTTATAATGATTAGTCCAGTTCTAATCAAACGGTTAATATAATGAATTGCAGACTTTTGACTCCAGATACGTAAATACCATATAAATCAACATCTATACACTGATTTTCATTTCAATCTGAGGAAGATGAAAATTTGAGCAAAAATAATGCCACGCTATAGCCTAGGATTTTTCGTGATTTTTTTGAAAAAATAGATTTTCTTGAAATTTTCAGCATAGACACTTTTATGTATGCTCAATACGAAATGGTGGTTAAGATCTAAAAATTCGTATAATTACTAGACTAATTAGCATGTAAATTTTATCATATTTAGTCCTGGTGCTAATTAACCGGTTAATATTAAGAATTGCAATAATATGACTCCAAATACTTAGATATCATATAAAATAGCATCTATACACTGATTTTCATTAAAATCTCAGGAAGTTGAAAATCTGAGCAAAAAAAATGCTAGGCTATAGCCGTGGATTTCTCTTGATTTTTTTTGAAAAAATAGATAATCCTGAAATTTTCAGCGTAGATGCTTTTATGCATGCTGAATACGAATCTGTGGTCAAAATCTAAAATTTCGTATAATTGCTCAAGTAATTAGCATCTAAATTTTATCATAATTAGTCCAGGTGCTAATTAAACGGTTAATATTATGAATTAGAGTCTTTTGACTCCAACTACTTAAATACCATATAAAATAACATCTATACACAGATTTTCATTTGAATCTGAGGAAGTTTAAAATCTGAGAAAAAAAATGCCTTTTTTGAGGAAAATTTGAGCAAAAATAATGCCAAGCTGTAGCCTAGGATTTTTCTTGATTTTCTTGAAAAAGTAGATTTTCTTGAAATCTTCAGCATAGACACTTTTATGTATGCTGAATACGAATGTGATGTCAAAATCTAAAAATTCGTATAATTATTCGATTAATCAGCATTGAAATTTTACCATAATTAGTCCAGGTGCTAATTAAGATCTTAATATAATGAATTGCAGACTTTTGACTCCAAATACTTAAATACCATATAAAATAACATCTATACACTGATTTTCATTTGAATCTGAGGAAGTTGAAAATTTGAGCAAAAATAATGCCAGGCTATAGCCTTGGATTTTTCTTGATTTTTTTAAAAAAATAGATTTTCTTCAAATTTTCAACATAGACACTTTTATGTATGCTCAATACGAAATGGTGGTCAAAATGTAAAAAATCCTATAACTACTAGACTAATTAGCATATAAATTTCATAATAATTAGTCCAGGTGCTAATTAACCAGTTAATATTAAGAATTACAGTATCTTGACTCCAAATACTTAAATACCATATAAAATAGCATCTACACACTGATTATCATTAAAATCTGAGGAAGTTGAAAATTTGAGCAAAAAAAAATGGTCGGGTATAGCCTTAGATTTTTCTTGATTTTTTGAAAAAATAGATTTTCTTGAAATTTTCAGCATAGATACTTTCATGTATGCTAAATACGAATCTGTGGTCAAAATCTAAAAATTCGTATAATTCCTCAAGTAATTAGCATTTAAATTTCATAATTAGTCCAGGTCCTAATTAAACGGTTAATATTATGAATTAGAGTCTTTTGACTCCAAATACTTAAATACCATATAAAATAACATCTATACACAGATTTTCATTAAAATCGGAGGAAGCTGAAAATATGAGGAAAATAAATGCCCGGCTATGCCCATGGATTTTTATTGATTTTTTTGAAAAAGTAGATTTTCTTGAAATTATCAGCATAGACACTTTTTTGTATGCTGAGTACGAATCTGATGTCAAAATCTAAAAATTCCTATAATTAGTCGAGTAATTAGCATTTAAATTAGTCATGATTAGTCCAGGTGCTAATTAAACGGTTAATATTATGAATTACAGTCTTTTGACTCCATATTTTTAAATAAAATATAAAATAACATCTATACACAGATTATCATTAAAATCTTAAGAAGTTGAAAATCTGAGGGAAAAAAAATACAAGCCTATATATAGCCTTGGATTTTGTTTTATTTTTTATAAAAATAGATTTTCTTGAAATTTTCACCATAGACACCCTTATATATGCTCAATACGAATAGGTGGTCAAAATCTTAAAATTCGTATAATTACTCGAGTAATTAGCATTTAGATTTCATCATAATTATTCCAGGTGCTAATGAAACGATTAATATAACGAATTGCAGACTTTTGATTCCAAATACTTAAATACCATATAAAACAACATCTATACACTGATTTTCATTTGAATCTGAGGAAGTTGAAAATTTGAGCAAAAATAATGCCCGGCTATAGGCTAGGATTTTTCTTGATTTTTTTGAAAAAGTAGATTTTCTTGAAATTTTCAGCATAGACTTTTTTTTATGTATGCTGAATACGAATCTGATGTCAAAATCTAAAAATTCGTATAATTACTCGAATATTTAGCATTAAAATTTTATAATTAGTGCAGGCGCTAATTAAACGGTTAATATTATGAATTAGAGTCTTTTGACTTGAAATACTTAAATACCATATAAAAAACATCTATACACACATTTTCATTAAAATCTGAGGTAGCTGAAAATATGAGGAAAATAAATGCCAGGCTATACCCATGGATTTTTCTTGATTTTTTTGAAAAGTATATTTTCTTGAAATTATCAGCATGGACACTTTTTTGTATGCTGAGTACGAATCTGATGTCAAAATCTAAAAATTCCTATAATTAATCGAGTAATTAGCATTTAAAGTCATCATAATTAGTCCAGGTGCTAATCAAACTGTTAATATTATGAAATACAGTCTTTTGACTCCAAATACTTAAATAACATATAAAATAACATCTATACACAGATTTTCATTAAAATCTTAAGAAGTTGAAAATCTGAGGAAAAAAAATACAAGCCTATAAATAGCCTTGTTTTTTTTTTTTCTTTATTTTTTTGAAAAAATAGATTTTCTTGAAATTTTCACCATAGACACCTTTATATATGCTCAATACGAATTGGTGGTCAAAATCTAAAAATACGTATAATTACTAGACTAATTAGCATATAAATTTTTGTCGTAATTAGTCCAGGAGCTCATTAAACGGTTAATATTAAGAATTACAGTCTTTTGACTCCAAATACTTAAATACCATATAAAATAACATCTATACACAGATTTTCATTAAAATCTGAGGAAGTTGAAAATTTGAGCAAAATGAATGCCTGGGATTTTTCTTGATTTTTTTGAAAAAATAGATTTTCTTGAAATTTTCAGTATAGATACTTTTATGTATGCTGAATACGAATCTGTGGTCAAAATCTAAAAATTCGTATAATTCCTCAAGTAACTAGCATCTACATTTTATCATAATTAGTCCATAATTCGTATAATTAGTAGACTGATTAGCATATGAATTTTATAATTAGTCCAGGTGCTAATTAAACGGTTAATATTAAGAATTACAGTCTTTTGACCCCAAATACTCAAATACCATATAAAATAGCATCTATACACTGATTTTCATTTGAATCTGAAGAAGTTGAAAAAAAAAAATGCTAGGCTATACCCATTGATTTTTCTTGATTTTTTTGAAAAAGTAGATTTTCTTGAAATTGTCAGCATAGATACTTTTATGTGTGCTGAATACGAATCTGTGGTCAAAATCCAAAAATTCGTATAATTCCTCAAGTAATTAGCATTTAAATTTTATCATAATTAGTCCAGTTGCTGTTCAAACGGTTAATATTATGAATTAGAGTCTTTTGAATCCAAATACTTAAATACCATATAAAATGACATCTATACACAGATTTTCATTAAAATCTGAGGAAGTTGAAAATCTGAGGAAAAAAAATGCCCGGCTATATACCCTTGGATTTTTCTTGATTTTTTTGAAAAAGTAGATTTTCTTAAAATTTTCAGCATAGACACTTTTATGTATGCTGAATACGAATCTGATGTCAAAATCTAAAAATTCGTATAATTACTCGAGTAATTAGCATTCAAATTTTATCATAATTAGTCCAGGTGCTAATTAAACGGTTAATATAATGAATTAAAGACTTTTGACTCCAAATACTTAAATACCATATAAAATAACATCTATACGCTGATTTTCATTTAAATCTGAGGAAGTTGAAAATCTGAGGGAAAAAAAATGCCAGGCTATACCCTTTGATTTTTCTTGATTTTTTGAAAAAGTAGAATTTCTTGATATTTTCAGCATAGACACTTTTATGTATGCTCAATACGAAATGGTGGTCAAAATGTAAAAATTCGTATAATTAGTAGACTAATTAGCATATAAATTTTATCATAATTAGTCCAGGTGCTAATTAAACGGTTAATATCAAGAATTACAGTCCTTTGACTTCAAATACTAAAATACCATATAAAATAGCATGAATACACTGATTTTCATTAAAATCTGAGGAAGTTGAAAATCTGATTTTTTGAGAAAGTAGATTTTCTTGAAATTTTCAGCATAGACACTTTTATGTATGCTGAATACGAATCTGTGGTCAAAATCTAAAATTTCGTATAATTCCTTGAGTAATTAGCTCTAAAATTTTATCATAATTAGTCCAGGTGCTAATTAAGCGGTTAATATAATGAATTGCAGACTTTTGACTCCAAATACTTAAATACCATATAAAATAGCATCTATACACTGATTTTCATTAAAATCTGAGGAAGTTGAAAATTTGAGGAAAAGAAAATGCAAAGATTTTTCTTGATTTTTTTGAAAAAAATAGATTTTCTTGAAATTTTCAGGATAGACCCTTTTTTTGTATGCTGAATACGAATCTGAAGTTAAAATCTAAAAATTCGTATAATTACTCGACTAATTAGCATTTAAATTTTATCATAATTAATCCAGGTGGTAATTAAGCGGTTAATATATTGAATTGCAGACTTTTGATTCCAAATACTTAAATGCCTTATAAGATAACATCTATACACTGATTTTCATTTAAATCTGAGGAAGTTGAAAATCTGAGGAAAAAAAAATGCCAGGATTTTTCTTGATTTTTTTGAGAAACTAGATTTTCTTTCAATTTTTCAGCATAGACACTTTTATGTATGCTCAATACGAAATGGTGGTCAAAATGTAAAAATTCGTATAATTACTAGACTAATCAGCATATAGATTTTATCATAATTAGTGCAGGTGCTAATTGAATGGTTAATATTAAGAATTACAGTCTTTTGACTCCAAATACTTAAATACCATATAAAATAGCATCTATACACTGATTTTCATTAAAATCTGAGGAAGTTGATAATCTGAGCAAAAAAATAAAAAAAAAAATGGATTTTTCTTGATTTTTTTTGAAAAAATAGATTTTCCTCAATTTTTCAGCATAGATACTTTTATGTATGCTGAATACGAATCTGTGATCAAAATCTAATAATTCGTATAATTCCTTAAGTAATTAGCATTTAAATTTTATCTTAATTAGTCCAGGTGGTAATTAAACGGTTAATATTATGAATTAGAGTCTTTTGACTCCAAATACTTAAATACCATATAAAATAACATCTATCCACAGATTTTCATTAAAATCTGAGAAAGTTGAAAATCTGAGCAAAAAAAATGCCAGGCTATAGCCTAGGATTTTTCTTGATATTTTTGTAAAAATAGATTTTCTTGAAATTTTCAGCATAAAACTATTATCAATGTTGAATACGAATCTGTGATCAAAATCTAAAAATTCGTATAATTACTCGTGTAATTAGCATTTAAATTTTATCATAATTAGTCCAGGTGCTAATCAAACGGTTAATATAATGAATTGCAGACTTTTGGCTCCAAATACTTAAATACCATATAAAATAACATCTATACATAGATTTTCATTAAAATCTGAAGAAGTTGAAAATTTGAGCAAAAAAAATGCCTGGCTTGGATTTTTTATTTTTTTGAAAAAGTTGATTTTCTTGAAATTTTCAGCATAGACACTTTTTTGTATGCTGAATACAAATTGGTGGTCAAAATCTAAAAATTCGTATAATTACAAGACTAATTAGCATATAAATTTTATCATAATTAGTCCACGTGCTAATTAAACGGTTGATATTAAGAATTACAGTCTTTTGACTCCAAATACTTAAATACCATATAAAATAGCATCTATACACTGATTATCATTAAAATCTGAGCAAAGAAAATGCAAGGCTATACCTTAGGATATTTCTTGATTTTTTGAAAAAATAGATTTTCTTGAAAGTTTCAGCATAGACACTTTTATGTATGCTGAATACGAATCTGATGTTAAAATCTAATAATTCGTATATTTACTCGAGTAATTAGCATTCAAATTTTATAGTTAGTGCAGGTACTAATTAAGCGGTTAATATAATGAATTGCAGACTTTTGACTCCAAATACTTAAATACCATATGAAGTAACATCTATACACTGATTTTCATTTAAATCTGAGGAAGTTGAAAATTTGAGCAAAAAAAATGCCAGGCTATAAGTTTGGATTTTTATTGATTTTCTTTTTTAGAAAAATAGATTTTCTTGAAATTTCAGCATAGACACTTTTATGTATGCTGAATACGAATCTGATGTCAAAATCTAAAAATTCGTATAATTACTCGAGTAATTAGCATTTAAATTTCATCATAATCAGTCCAGGTGTTAATTAAACTCTTAATGTTATGAATTACAGTCTTTTGACTCCAAATACTTAAATAACATATAAAATAACATCTATACACTGATTTTCATTAAAATCTGAGGAAATTGAAAATCTGAGCAAAAAAAATACAAAAAAATAGCCTTGGATTTTTCTCGATTTTTTTGAAAAGATAGATTTTCTTGAAATTTTCAGCATAGACACTTTTATGTATGCTGAATACGAATCTGATGTCAAAATCTAAAAATTCGTATAATTACTCGAGTAATTAACATTCAATTTTTTTCATAATTAGTCCAGGTGCTAATTAAGCGTTTTATATAATGAATTGGAGACTTTTGACCCCAAATACTTAAATACCATATAAAATAACATCTATACACTGATTTTCATTTAAATATGAGTAAGCTGAAAATTTGAGCAAAAAAAAAAAGCAAGGCTATATAGCCTTGGATTTTTTTTTTATTTTTTTGAAAAGATAGATTTTCTTGAAATTTTCACATGAAATAGCCCCCCCTCCCCCCCTTCGCGAGGTAGCGCTAGGAAAAGATGAAAAAAAGGCCACATTCATTCACACGTAGTCTATAGGTGTCATGTGTAATGCACCGAAACCACAGCTCCCTTTCCACATCCAGGCCCCACAAAACTTTCCATGGTTTACCCCAGACGCTTTACATGCCCTGGTTCAATCCACTGACAGCACGTCGACCCCGGTATACCACATCGTTCCAATTCACTCTATTCCTTGCAGACCTTTCACCCTCCTGTATGTTCAGGCCCCGATCGCTCAAAATTTTTTTCACTCCATCCTTCCACCTCCAATTTGGTCTCCCACTTCTCGTTCCCTCCACCTCTGACACATATATCCTCTTTGTCAATCTTTCCTCACTCATTTTCTCGATGTGACCAAACTATATCAAAACACCCTCTTCTGCTCTCTCAACCACACTCTTTTCATTACCACACATCTCTCTTACCCTTTCATTACCTACTCGATCAAACCATCTCACACCACATATCGTCTGCAAACATCTCATTTCCAACACATCTACCCTCCTTCGCACAACCCTATGTATAGCCCACGCTTCGCAACCATATAACATTGTTGGAACCACTATTCCTTCAAACATACCCATTTTTGCTCTACGAGATAACGTTCTCACCTTCCACACATTTTTCAAAACTCCCAGTATCTTCGCTCCTTCCCCTACCCTGTGACTCACTTCCGCTTCCATGGTTCCATCCGCTGCTAAACACACTCCCAGACATCTAAAACATTTCACTTCCTCAAGTTTTTCTCTATTCAAACTTACCTCCCAATAAACTTGTCCCTCAACCCTACTAAACCTAATAACCTTGCTCTTATTTACATTTACTCTCAACTCTCTTCTTTCACACACTTTACCAAACTCAGTCACCAACTTCTGCAGTTTCTCATCCGAATCAGCCACCAGCGATGTATCATCAGCGAACAACAACTGACTCACATCCCAAACCCTCTCGTCCCCAATAGACTAAATACTTGCCCCTCTCGCCAAAACTCTTGCATTCACTTCCCTGGCAAATCCATCCATTAATAGATTAAACAGCCATGGAGACATCACGCACCTGTGCTGCAAACCGACATTTACTGGGGACCAATCACTTTCCTCTCTTCCTTCTCGTACACATGCCTTATATTCTTGATAAAAACTTAGCCTCTAGCAACTTACCTTTCACACCATATACTCTTAAAACCTTCCACAGAGCATCTCCATCAACTCTATCATATGCCTTCACCTGATCCATAAATGCTGCATACAAATCCATCTGTTTTTCTAAGTATTTCTCACATACATTCTTCAAAGCAAACACCTGATCCACTCATCCTCTACCACTTGTACAACCACACTGCGCTTCCCCAATCTGGTGCTCTGTAAATGCCTTTACCCTCTCAATCACTACCCTCCCATATAATTTACCAACCAGTCAACAACACAGTCACCCGCTTTCATAGTAAATTCCACAGCAATGCTATCTAAAACCCGCCGCCTTGCCGGCTTTCAACTTTTGCAAAGCTTTCACCACTAACTCTTCTCTGTTTACCAAACCATTCTCCCTGACCCTCTAACTTCGCATATATATATATATATATATATATATATATATATATATATATATATATATATATATATATATATATATGTGTGTGTGTGTGTGTGTGTGTGTGCGTGTGTGTGTGTATATCATTCCTCATACTTAATCGCTGCTTCCCGCGTCAGAGAGGTAGCGCCAGGAAACACAAAGGATGGCTCATACATTCATCTACACATATATACACATAAATGCCCATACACGCACATATTCATACATATACATAACGACATATACACATATACATATACATACAGATACACAGACATACATATATACACATGTACATATTCATACTTGCTTGTCTTCATCGATTCATCCATTCTGACGCTACTCTGCCCCACAGGAAACAGCATCGCTACAGGTTTTAATAATATAGATTCCAGTCAAATAAATATGTCTTCTTAGAGGTTAATCCTTGAACGAACAGAGATGAAACCGAGTGTGAAAATGAACGCGAAGAAAAGTTAAAAGAACGAAAGATGTATGATGCATGTAGAGATATTATTAAGTCAAGCACGATTCCTTCGATTTGAGGAGGGTGTAAGATGGTTCTGGGTGTCACCTCAGGACTCCTAAGTCAGCCTTGTCAATGGGACAGACAGATAACAGAGACCCTGTTTGGTGGCAACAAGATCATCTGCTGAACGACGGTAAAAATATCCTAGATTCCAAATCCATGTAGATGGAGACAGGTATTAGAGCAGATGACTCTTCTCCACCCAGCGATATTACCCCCAACATATCATCCTGCACGAAAATGAATGTGTAGAACACCATGTGATATGGAGACCATAAGAGACATGGCCATTCTGCAGTTAAGAAAGATTGGAAAACCCAGTCTAACGTAATTTCAGCCGCCAAACACTCTGGGAAAGGATTGCAGCTAATTTTCTTTCCTACTGTACCCAGACTCATGTCTCTGCCTACCCTCTGCCGGCTCCAGTACACGTTATGGGAGGAGCCCTGGGTATTTCCATAAGAGTCAGTAATGGAAGCAATAACGCTAACATTTCCGTTATAACAGACCTTAGTTGAGATCACTTTGCCATGGGAGCTCAATTCAATGGAATCCAAACTAATCTAGTTCCCCCCCCTAAAAGAAAAAAAAAAAAAAAACGCATTTCTGTTATCAAGGTATACACAGGCAACAGCTAACACTTTGCAGAGTCCTATACGCTTTGTGATGTGATCGCTTTCTGTCATGACCTAGTTAACTTCACACCCTCGGTAAAACAGATGTGGCAGAGCTCCTCCCAGGCGGCCTGAGTGGGTACAGGATGGTAAGCTTGAAATTGCCAAGCTTAAAGTTGTACAGTTAGGAGAGGTATACAAGCGAAAACGGATGCGCGTGGCAATAATAGCCTTTCTCTTCACTTGAAGAGATTTTAGAAAACTGGGTTCCAATTAGGACTTAATACTGATAGAACTTCCTGCAGGATGATAAGGCATTTCCTCGCTGAGGGGAACTAATTGGAGCACTTGACAGCATCTGCTTTGTCACTGTCCTGATGATTTTGTTGTTGATTCAATACACCTTTGGTTGTCTCATTCTAAAACAGAATCACTGCAAAGTGCTCCTGGTAACAGACAATTCAGCCCTATAATAGCGCTCGTCTTAAGTGTATAGACCGGAATCAATATCACATTTGAAAATTTCTAATACCTTGTATCCTTTACAAATGATCTTCAAGATGGAAGTAAGGCGATGTAGCGCCACTTGCGTCAGAAAGACGGAAAACACAACACGCTAGTGTCGGTGTCCACAGCAGACGACAGCGGAAACCGGGTTCACCCAGTCAGTGGCCAGCTGCTGGGAGCGTGGGACTGTTGGCAAGCCTCTCCGGGGACAAGTCTTGTGTATTATAGTGTCCTGCAACCAGAGTACATTGCGAGGATCAGTGGCACTCAACAGTCTCCTGGGAAACACGTAGATGCTCTTGCAGCATGCTGTCTAAGGTTCGTAGAAATGTTAGTGCAGTATTGATGATTATTACTTTATATCACTGTTTCTACATTTGCCTAAGCTTAGAGACAAACGAGAAGGGATTAGGTTTGGGAACCGACTGGGTTAGGCTTAGGACGGAGGGCGTTAGGAGACGACAAGATTTCGACCCGCCTGACGTCTAAATCCGGACCCTCTTGCTCACAAGACGAGTTTTTAACATATCTGAATAAAAAGGAAAAGAATATAAAAAAAGAAAAAGTAGAATTGGTAATATGTTTGATGGACATCATCATGATGAATAACGATGATATAAAGAGTAAAACTAACGAAAGTACCAACAACAATGATATTATTACGACTGCTAATAGCGGTGGTGCCACTACTACTAACAATGGTAGTAGCTGTAGTATACGAAGGAATTGAAACAGTAATAGACCATTCGGTCCTTTCGAAGTATTAATGATAATGACTGCTGCTGCTGCTAATAATAATGATAATAATAATAATAATGATAATACCAGTACAACAATGACAGTAAACGGTTTATGAATTACAATAATGATAATGATATATTATTATTATTATTATTATTATTATTATTATTATTATTATTATTATTGTTATTATCATTATTATTATTACTAATATCATTGTTACTATTATTATTATTATTATAATTATCATTAGTATTATTATTATTATCATTATTATGGAAATAACAATGATGATAGTATCAACTTTCGTTTTCACAATCTATCATGACAAAAGTCCACCATTTGAAGTTTGCCACCGATCAGAACAACTTATTACAAGTCACTTATACAGTAGTATTAGTAACATGTTATACCTTTTTCAGATGTTTAGATATTTAAAAGCTATACATAGAGAAGAGAAGGGTATAGAAACTAGAGAAATTATACCAATGTATATATATATATAAATGTCACAGGTCGAATTCGAATCCTGGGAAGGGAGCCTGGTTGCCTCAGCCTCACGGAGGTTAAAAGACGAAACTTATGGTGATATTACGCGTGTCCCAACCTCATCTCGGTGGGTGTAGCACGAACTTTAATCTTATCCGGCTGCGATGGTCAACATATGTAGGCCGATGGCTCACACTAATGTATATGTCAAAGGTTGGATCCAATGAAAGAGTGGGGCGCCTGGTTACTTCGGCCACTGTTCTAAAATCAATTATATTAGACCTGGTGTTTTTACGTGTGACATACCAGTGTATCGGACTGTGTGCCTTACGGCAGGAACCTGACAGTCAGGTGTTTTGAGTGTGGGTGTCATTAGTACAAAATGCAGCGCGGGCTGAGCGAAACAAGTAAACTTACCTCTTCCTCCTCCTCCTCTGGTGTCTACTCATGAAAACACCGCAAACTGACGCTCACCCGAGATCAGTACAAGCCCCTGACGGGTCGATGCAAAGGATCCTTGTCTGCAGCTTCAACTTCCCTTGGCCACCTGCACTTACTCCAGCACTTGAGGCCATTACTCACCATCCTAGCACCTTGCGGTTCAGTGCATCACTGTCACCCTGGCTCACACCGTCCTTATGACATGCTTCGCACTACTAGTGCTGCTAACTGGTGTACCAAATTTTTGCAACGTTGAACTATATCTTTTATTCTCAGTGAATACTTATCGAGATCTATAGGCCCTGAGCTGTCTCCACTTGCTTTAAAAAGATGCCTAATAAGCATGATTTCTCCTACAGCATTTCAAGCTTATCAGCCTCACTACTTTCTTAGTGTGAATTGGTAACTCTTGAAGAAACATTCATTCTCAGCAGGTCTTCGCATGATACGCTAACGGTACCTCACAGTGGACGAAGTCCCCACGTCCCTGAGCCTGCACGCACCTTCGTTTCCTTCTGCTAAAGCGATCTCAACCTTATCTCTAAACAATTTAGGAATGACTTCCCAGAATAGTGTATTGGCAATAAACTATTCAATAATTGATCACCGATGCGCAAACAAACAACTGCAAACAAACCTTATCAAACAATTCTGTTAAATATATACAGCAGGATATCCGTATGCCAATGCCAGACGTACGATCAGCCTAAGTACAACTGTAGGAATATAAGCAGAAATGTGTTGTTGGAGATAACACTGCTGATCTATATTTGTACAATTCATTCATATTGCAAACATGAAATAAATATCAGTTCCTATTAGGTACATGAACTTTAACAGTTCCATTTTTATTTCAATGATTTATTCCTTGATAAAGGAACGAATCCTAGTTCTGTCACTAGATGCCCCTGTAAAATACTACCAGAAGCATCTGGCAAGTGCTATATAGATATAACAATGCCCAGGCTTACTAAAGCCTAAGGAAGGAAGGACATTCCCTCAACCCATCATCAATATTGTTTACATAATATCTGGCCAGTATGAAGAGGATCATCGTGTCTCCGTCCGGGGGTCGTAGAATGGTGATCCAGCAGGCGTTACGGAAGCGTTGTGTGTGGGGACATCTTAGAAGGTAGTGGACAAGGGTGCGGCTGTCGGGTCTTTTGCATAATGCACAATGCTCAGGGGAGGTGGGGATACAAATCTCCCAAGCATAGTCGTACCCGATGATGATACGGGCAGCATTCACGTCCCTTCTCCGTGACCCTTTCCTAGACACATACGATAAGTCAGGGAGTTGACGGAGGATATTGAACCAGGTGGACGGGGAGTCCAGGGAGATGGCTGCTTCCCGAGCTTCACTCCGCTTGTGGCAAATTTTGGGTCCTGAATTGTAAAAGTGTTCGAGGAACAATGTAGCTAGGTGTGGCCGCATTCCCCTAGATACCGACATGAATCCAAGAGTAGCAAGGAAGGCTGTTAGCTCGGCCTGAGTGGAGGACGCCCCGTCAGAAACTCTGAGAGAGTTTGATAGGCTCAGTGGCATCAAGACGGGAGATGCAGTAACCAGCCACCAGGCCTGCCCGTAGCAGGGTCAACAAAGGCATCAGTATAGAGGACGACCCTACCTGGAGACCACTGGGCGATCCTGGAGAGGTGTTATGTGAGGGGAAGAAAACGGTTCATGTAAGATTTCGGGAATGATCCACCGAAGGACATCACTTCAGGATGAAAGTCCAGCCATGGAGAGGGAGACGAACCAACAGCAAGGTCGACAACAGTATCAAGCAGTGTTGTATTCTTGAAGGGCTCAGATGATTGACCCTCGCCACTGTCTTCATGAAGGAGGTCGGCCTCGGAGAGCGGGAGTCAAGTTGACCTGGACGTAGTTGCCTCGCGCATCCCGTTGAATGAAAAGGCAATTTTCAAGTGAATATCCAGGACACGATCCTGTAAGGAGGAAAGACCAAGTTCGGTATATGAGGAAGCAGATCGTGTCCACTGTGAGGCCCCGAGGGTGATACGAGCAGCCTTTCTCTGGATAACTTCGAGACGGTTGACAGCAGTGCGACTAATGTTGACGAGGGAGGGGCAGGGCGGCGTAGTGGACGCAAGAGCGGACCAAAGATTTGTACATGGTGAGAAGTACAGGGATGGTGACGCCAAGGGAACCCTTGCACATGGTGGAGAGGTGAGCGAGACGCCGAAAGCATATATCTCAAAGATAACGGACCTCAGGGATTTGACAGCGTGTGCGGGTTACATACACACCCAGGTATTTTGTTTCATTAAGCCAGTCCAAAGGCATTCCTGATAAGAAGAAAGGGGGAGGAGATACAACACGAACATACCACATGGCTTTTGTTTTCGCAGATGAAAGACGGAGGCTATGTAAATCACACTCCCAGGAGACCAGATCAAAACCTTGCTGCATGCTAGGGTAGTCAGGGGCTTGGAGGAGGACATCGTCGGCATATCCTGAGTGGACAACTGCTATTGGCCGCGGGAAAGATGCAATGGTATGCATGAGAGTGGTTAGACAAGGTGGGACTCAGCGGTGCCAAGGCTCATTTCTTGAACAGGAGAAATAGAGTCTTCAACGCGAACAAGTGCCTGATGTCCGTTGACGTAAGAGGCGATCCATCAAAGAGGTCGCTCTTTAACCCCTAACCGCGCCAGTTCAGCTAAGATGAGGGCAGGCAGAGCCGTATCAAAAGCTCCCTTAGTATCAAGGAAGACGGAGACGCGGGCAGCCCGATTCCAATAAAAGGAAGGAATGGAGTGTGCTGTGCTACGGTGTTGTATGAAGCCAGTGAGGGAGTTGTGGAAGCCACCTAAAGGCGGCGGCGATGATGTATTATCCTCTCCATCATCTTACAAACACAGGAGGTAAGGCTAATGGGACGATATTTCCCAGGATCTCCCAGTTTAGGAGTGGGAATAATAGTGGCCTTTTTCCAGTTAGATGGGAGAGCCCCAAGTTCATATGACATCTTGTAGAGAGCGAGCAACGGACCGTTAGGAATGATATTAGTACGGGCGTTAATGACGAATTAGAGTATCTGATCATCCTCAGGAAAGGTATCTTTTTCAGAGCGACGAGCACTGTCAAGCTCGAAGGGGGATATATTTATATATATATTCTTTTCTTTCTTTTAAACTATTCGCCATTTCCCGCGTTAGCGAGGTAGCGTTAAGAACAGAGGACTGGGCCTTTTTTGGAATATCCTCACCTGGCCCCCTCTGTTCCTTCTTTTGGAAAATTAGAAAAAAAAAAAAAAAACGAGAGGGGAGGATTTCCAGCCCCCCGCTCCCTCCCCTTTTAGTCGCCTTCTACGACACGCAGGGAATACGTGGGAAGAATTCTTAGTCCCCTATCCCCAGGGATAATATATATATATATATATATATATATATATATATATATATATATATATATATATATATATATATTAATATCTATTTTGCTTTGTCGCTGTCTCCCGCGTTTGCGAGGTAGCGCAAGGAAACAGACGAAAGAAATGGCCCAACCCACCCCCATACACATGTATATACATACGTCCACACACGCAAATATACATACCTACACAGTTTTCCATGGTTCACCCCAGACGCTTCACATGCCCTGATTCAATCCACTGACAGCACGTCAACCCCAGTATACCACATCGATCCAATTCACTCTATTCCTCGCCCTCCTTTCACCCTCATGCATGTTCAGGCCCCGATCACTTAAAATCTTTTTCACTCCATCTTTCCACCTCCAATTTGGTCTCCCACTTCTCCTCGTTCCCTCCACCTCCGACACATATATCCTCTTGGTCAATCTTTCCTCACTCATTCTCTCCATGTGCCCAAACCATTTCAAAACACCCTCTTCTGCTCTCTCAACCACGCTCTTTTTATTTCCACACATCTCTCTTACCCTTATGTTACTTACTCGATCAAATCACCTCACACCATACATTGTCCTCAAACATCTCATTTCCAGCACATCCATCCTCCTGCGCACAACTCTATCCATAGCCCACGCCTCGCAACCATACAACATTGTTGGAACCACTATTCTTCAAACATACCCATTTTTGCTTTCCGAGATAATGTTCTCGACTTCCACACATTCTTCAAGGCTCCCAGGATTTTCGCCCCCTCCCCCACCCTATGATCTACTTCCGCTTCCATGGTTCCATCCGCTGCCAGATCCACTCCCAGATATCTAAAAACACCTTGCTTCATCCAGTTTTTCTCCATTCAAACTTACCTCCCAATTGACTTGACCCTCAACCCTACTGTACCTAATTACCTTGCTCTTATTCACATTTATTCTTAACTTTCTTCTTTCACACACTTTACCAAACTCAGTCACCAGCTTCTGCAGTTTCTCACATGAATCAGCCACCAGCGCTGTATCATCAGCGAACAACAACTGACTCACTTCCCAAGCTCTCTCATCCCCAACAGACTTCATACTTGCCCCTCTTTCCAAAACTCTTGCATTTACCTCCCTAACAACCCCATCCATAAACATATATATATATATATATATATATATATATATATATATATATATATATATATATATATATATATATATATATATATGGAATGGAATAAATTGAGAGAGGAAAAGATGAATTAGGATGACATATGGAGGTTTGAAAAATTGTTTCGTAAAATAAAAAGCCCTAAAGATGAGACTCAGGAGTGTAGGACTCCCTCCACGTATTATGCAAACGGATAACCACACACTTGCACATACACACGCGACCCACGTCACACCCAACACTAATTACTGTTCTCTTATCAGCTTTACTCAAAATGAAAACATTTGGTTTTTTTTTCCTTTCTTCTGCTTCTCCTATTAACTTGATACGATCGTGTTTTCTCCAGAAGGCAAAGTGCATCCTTGGCGTGAGGCGCTCCGCTCCCATACTGTTGCTGCTGCTGCTGCTGCTGGTCCAGCTGGCCGCCACACAAAGTAAGTACACTAGTCACCTTCACCAGTGACGTGTGATGCGGGACGAGATGCGAGCGCAAGGGACATTGTGGTGTTGGGGGGGGGAGGAAGTTGTCTGTATTCATTCCGGGTTCTGCTGTGTACCTCATCTCGTGACTTCATTCCCCTACCGAGACAAGAGTCATGGTGTTATGCGATGATATTACAGACCAGACACACCGTATGTACCCATGAATGCAGCTGTAGGATTCCCCGGGAGAGGCAAAGGGCAATTAACTCTGCCAAATTGAATATCTCTTCTTGAATAATGTTTTCTTCCGTCAAACCTAAGCTTAGCTGGCAGGGGAGAAGCGTACACTATGTTCACCAAGCAACTAAAGAGGCATCGAACCACTGGGAACTCCAACTCATGTAAGAACGAGGTTCGTGTCAGAACGAGGGTAACCCGCACTCCTGCCGGATATTACTGACACAGTTGGGTTTTCTCCACGAACGGAGGACGTGTAGGTGTATGAGGGTACCAGGTGATCTCATGTACTGCTTCTTTTTTCCTTGAGGTCCATCACTTTGACTGGCAGGTTCTCAGTAATAATAATGATAATAATGACAGGAATGATAATGATAATGCAAAGAAGCACGTAACGAGGGATGAACTACGTATGCTTCTGGATCGAGATGGCCAAGTCTTGCAGATTTCAGTACATGAAGTGGAATCTGAGAGGCTATGTTCCAACTCACCGGGAAATAAGAACTAAATGACCTGCTGTAGGTGGGTATTGCTCAGCATATTCATGTCACAGTGAGGAAGGGTGCTCGGTGCTCAACATATTCATGTCACAGTGAGGAAGGTGTAAGGTCTCACACAGCTGAGCCATCATTTGCAGAATATTGCCCGATAAACAGTAAATCTTGAGGAAAATGGCACTAGGTTAATCCCCATGGGCAAAGAACATGAAAGACTAGTGGAATGAAACATTATAATCATCAAGCATATGACTGGTCACTGCCAATAATGCCCTGCAACAAATTACAAAAGATGTTTGCGTAGTTTGATATAATATTCAACTGTCCTGATGAAGGATTACTGAAACAGCGTTTGGAACCATCTTACACCCTTCATGTCAATAGGTTGTACGCAACATCCGCCCAGAGAAGTAGTACCCTTCTGATTTAGGTGTGTTGATGCTCGTAATCATCATACTTTCCTCATAGTCAGTAGGTTGTAGACAATAGCCGCTCAGGGAAGTCCCACCCTCTTGACTCACAAGTGTTGAAATGGTAGCTGGAATCATTTTATACCTACGTATTAGGATGGTTGGTCGCTGTCTTTGTTCCATTAAAACTATGGTCCTGTACACCATACGTTTGTTACAATTTCCTTCCTTTCTTCGACTGTTGTATAGAGTCTTTTCAGTCTCCCTTTTATTCATCCACGACAGCTTATGACTTTTATCTTATTCTATATCATAAGTGGAGTATGTCACAAAAAGAAATTGTTCATTAGTAGTTAATTATGCCTAAGTAGAAGGCGAGATTAAAGTTTGGCGCAACAAACGGTAAATATTTTTTTTCCATGATGAATACGTGACTAACTAGCTACATGTACACACCCAGCAGGAGAGGGGTGTTC
This sequence comes from Panulirus ornatus, assembly GCF_036320965.1. Taxonomy (NCBI): domain Eukaryota; kingdom Metazoa; phylum Arthropoda; class Malacostraca; order Decapoda; family Palinuridae; genus Panulirus; species Panulirus ornatus. The sequence goes on along the minus strand of NC_092224.1, from coordinate 24,046,049 downwards.
CCGCCCGTGTGTCCCGCTGCCACAGTGTCCTCAGCTGCTGCAGTTCCTGAGCAGCAAAAACACAAGCTTAGTCGATGCCGTGCGAAAAGCCACCTGCCCTTTCGTTGACAAGGACCCTATGGTAAATAACTTATTCTCCTGTCTGTATTGTGAATAATGTATTCAACCCATTGTTCTCTAGTCTCCCGACGGTTGCATTAGTAATTTCCCCACATAACAGGTATGTTGCCCCAGCGCTGCCACAGAAGCTCTCACCAGCCTCTTGCCCAAGGACTGTGGTGTGGGCCCACTCTTGCCCAAGGTCCACGGAGGAACAGTCTCCCTCCTACACGGTCACCCCTGGATGGCCGTCTTAGGCTACACAGGTGAGAAGATCCTCATACTTGTGAGATATATTACCCCAGCGACGGGTGGGGTCGGGGGCTAATCAACTTTCCCTTTTAACGGTCAGGCCAGTGTATACCTCAGCATGGCGGTGACGGGACGGAGTGTGTGTGTGTGTTGGTGTTGGGATTTTAAACACTTTATGAATTGTTTGCACCTGATGTTGTGGATTGTCTCCGTTAAACATTTAGTGCAGCTGGTATTGAAAAATACATGTTAAATAACATCATCTGAGCTACTGAATTGCGATTTCACATTCATAACTATCATCACGGGTTAGTGTGACCATCATATATATATATCCCTGGGGATAGGGGAGAAAGAATACTTCCCACGTATTCCCTGCGTGTCGTAGAAGGCGACTAAAAGGGAAGAGAGCGGGGGGCTGGAAATCCTCCCCTCTCTTTTTTTTTTTTTTTTAGTTTTCCAAAAGAAGGAACAGAGAAGGGGGCCAGGTGAGGATATTCCCTCTAAGGCCCAGGCCTCTGTTCTTAATGCTACATTGCTAACGCGGGAAATGGCGAATAGTATGAAAAAAAAATATATATATATATATATATATATATATATATATATATATATATATATATATATATATATATATATATATATATACTCTTACAGATAGGGTAGAAAGAATACTATGGGCCTGGAAACCCTCTGCTCCTTGTATTTCAATTTCTAAAACATTGCGCCAAAAGAAGAGCGCCCATCTCCTCGAACTGGGGTGTCTAAATGTGTGAAAGTAAACAGGATGAAATATTGGGAGAGACGAGTACTTTGCTTGGGTAGGAGAACCTGGATGTTCTGGCCCTGATTGAGACTAAAGTCAAGAGGAAGGGGGAAGAATAGCGAGGGAATCTTTTAGGAATAAAATCGGAGATTAGCGTGGGGTAGAGAGCAAAAAGATGGGGTGGGATTTCCGCTGAAGGGCAGATGAGGGATTGTTTGAAGGAGTGTAAAAGGAAATGAACTCCAAATGAAAGAGGATTATGAAAAGTGAACGACTGTGCTTGTGCACCTGGGTTGCGAGGAGTGAGGAGGGGAGGCGAGTGTTTTTTGAGACGACTGGGCATGTTTGCAATCTTGATACGAGAGATCGAGTAATAATGAAGGTGATTTGAATGCACGAGTGGGTGATGTGGCAGTTGAGGGTATAGCTGAAGCATGAGGTATCAAGTATTGTGAACGAAAAGATAAAACAGCTTGTGGAGTTGTGTGCTGAAAAAGTACTAGTGACTAGGAAAACTTGGTTTGAAAAAAGGGAAACATACATATGTATCCGTGGGAATAGGGGAGAAAGAATACTGCCCGTGTATCTCCGGTGTGTCGTAAAAGGCGCATAAGAGGGGCCAGAGCGAGGTGCTAGAAATCCATCCATCATGTATTGCTTTTCTAAAGAAGCAACAGATTACCGAGCCAATCGAGGATTTTCATCCGCTCCAGGCGGTACATCGCTTGCACAGGAAAAAGAAAACGTGTATAAAGAAAAATTAGGTTTAAGAGGGTGAGTCGGGGTAAAGGGTGAGCGGGAATCATTGAATTAAGTACTAATTGATAGGTGCGTTGAAAAGTCTTTTAGATGTAAATGTGATGAAGAGGGGCAGGTAGCTGAGTGGGAAGAGAGTGGTGGAAGTGAGCTTATTTAAAGAAGAGACATGGGAGGTGCTACTAGGAGAATGTGTGTGAGGTATGATAAAAGGTGAGAGTAAATGGAACTAGGGAAGTGCATGAGCACTGGAAGACATAGAGGTGGAAACAGTGTTTACATGTGCTGTAGAACTGCACGGCAAGTGCGAACAAGAGTACGGTAGTGAGTGGTGGGATGAGGAAGTTAGGCTATTATTGAAAGAGAAAAATAGTGTATGAGCGTTGCCTACAAGGAAGGTATGCGAATGATTGGGAGCTGTTCCTCTTGTGTACAAAAGAAACTGACAGGAGGTTAAGAGGAAGATACGAGGACTGATATATGCATGTAAACGTTGGGATGAGTAAGTAATGGCAAACTTCAAGGAGCACACGAAAATATTTCGAAAGGAGGTGAAGAGTGTGAGGTGGGAACAAGAGGACAAATGTGAGGGGATCACAGGGGGAAGTGATAACATGTAAAGAGATGAAGAGTTATATAGATACACAGACCCAAGGTCCTCTTGAAAGTAGTAGAAGAAAAGAATAGCAAAGTAAAGGCTATCACGCCACCATCCACTTTCTACGGTAACACCCAGGATGGAAGACAAGTAGGAAAAAAGAAATACCTTGCAGGATTGATGTTTATAAGAAGTTTTTATAGGAAAGTCGTAACGTAGACGGAGCATAAGTCATGTATTCCATCACGAGCAACATGCATCCCTTCGGATGGTTTTCATGTTCATGTAAAGCACATTTGGTTTCTTCGGGTGATTTCTGTACAAGACTGGTGGTATGAGTTGGTGACCGGCTATTTTTGCACCGAGGTGTGACGAGGCTCTGTGACCCGCCTCCCTTCCGTCACTGTCTGGTGGGCTGGGGTGGGGAACAGCTGGATGGGTGGTTGAGGTGTGACGTAAGCCTGGAGGAGATTATGGAATCAGGGCGAGAGAGGGCCGCCTTAGTGGAAGAACGGGACTGAGAGTTTAGGTGAGAGTGAGAGGAGTCTAGGTGGAGGTGAGAGGAGGTAGCAGGACGTGGGGGGGGGGGGGTGGCTGTGGTGTAGGATGAACACGATGAGGGTTAGGAGGGGCTGTGGGGGGACGATACCAGAGAGGGGGAAGGGTTGGGGTAGGCAGTGGTCTCTGGACGGGTATTGGAGGGTAGGATGTGTGGGGATGGGGCGTTCGAGGGAGGGGTGGATGAACCAGGATGGCGGTGGGAAGTGGTCGCTTGGGGGGGAGGGGAGGTGAGGTTAAGGTCACGGTTCGCCAATTTGAAACGCTGTATCTCTTCCCTGAGCATTAAAGTTTCCGACGTCAAATCACTTCGTTTATTCTTTTCTTCCAAATTACTAAGTCTCACGCAGAGCAATCTTTGTACGTTCCGTCTGGTCCCGTTAGACGACTGGGTGGCACAAGTCGGGTCAAGTTTGGGACGTGGAGGTGCAGGAGCGGGAGAGTCATGGGAAATGACTTTGTGAAGAGAGATATAGAGTGCAAGTCTCCTCGGACGCACTTCTCATCTTGCATGGCATCTGCTTCCTCCCATCCGGTTTCCTTATCAGGCTCCTCCAGCCCAGGAGAAGGTCGTCCTCCTTTGGAAAGTCCAGGTTCAGCTGTGAAGCGAGTAGCTTCTCGCAGAGTCTGGTGACAGTGGTTGGCTGCACCCAGCGGCTACATACCGTCTGTATTATCTTCCAGAAGCTTATACAGGGCAAGTTTCATCGCTTACAGATTACTGGCAACTCTAAAGATGCGAGGTATCGTTAGAGCGCGCACAACTTTGCCTGGTTACCATATATCTGGGAGCTGCCAGCGCTGGCTGGCTTTGGCAGAAGGAGCTCTGGGTGAGACGAAGGGTTAACGAGACGGAGAGGTTAACGCTTGCTGACCTGCCCACGACTGACTATATATAGTACTCGAACGGTAGCGTTCGGTTGTTAGGGAAGGCAGGGTTATCGATGCTTGATTAATAGAAAAATATTTAGATATCAAGAATTATTTGCTTCAGGTAACTTATGTAAGACATAAAACGCTTGTAAAAATGAAGTGCAAAGGAAATATAACTGTATTGTTAAAGTTATGGCAATAATCGCTAAGGTATTACAAACGCCCACGACTCGTTAGTCAACACAGACCTCACTAATAGTCAACGAATTAGCATACTTCTCCTTGGCTTGTACACACACACACACACTCACACTCACACATACACACACACACACACACACACACACATATATATATATATATATATATATATATATATATATATATATATATATATATATATATATATATATATATATATATATAAACGTCCATACATGCATATACATATACACATATACATACATATACAACATATACACAGACATATACATATATACACATGTACATATTCATAGTTCCTTGCCTTTATTCCATTCCTGGCGCTACTCCGCCCCACACGTGACTGTCAAAACCCTGAAGTCCGTTATCTTCGAGACATATGCTTTCGGCGTCTCGCTCACCTCTCCACCATGTGCAAGGGTTCCCTTGGCGCCACCATCCCTGTACTCCTCACCATGTACAAGTTCTTGGTCCGCTCTTGCGTCCACTACGCCGCCCTTCCCCTCCCTCGTCAACATTAGTCGCACTGCTGTCAACCGTCTCGAAGTTAACCAGAGAAAGGCTGCTCGTATCATCCTCGGGGCCTCACAGTGGACACGATCTGCTTCCTCATATACCGAACTTGGTCTTTCCTCCTCAAAAATTGCCTTTTCATTCAACGGGATGCGCGAGGCAACTACGTCCAGGTCAACTTGACTCCCGCTCTCCGAGGCCGACCTCCTTCAAGAAGACAGTGGCGAGGGTCACTCATCTGAGCCCTTCAAGAATACAACACAGCTTGATACTGTTGTCGACCTTGCTGTTGGTTCGTCTCCCTCTCCATGACTGGACTTTCATCCTGAAGTGATGTCCTTCGGAGGATCATTCCCGAAATCTTACATGAACCGTTTTGTTCTCCTCACATAACACCTCTCCAGGATCGCCCAGTGGTCTCCAGGTAGGGTCGTCCTCTATACTGATGCCTTTGTTGACCCTGCTACGGGCAGGCCTGGTGGCTGGTTACTGCATCTCCCGTCTTGATGCCACTGAGCCTATCAAACTCTCTCAGAGTTTCTGACGGGGCGTCCTCCACTCAGGCCGAGCTAACAGCCTTCCTTGCTACTCTTGGATTCATGTCGGTATCTAGGGGAATGCGGCCACACCTAGCTACATTGTTCCTCGAACACTTCTACAATTCAGGACCCAAAATTCGCCACAAGCGGAGTGAAGCTCGGGAAGCAGCCATCTCCCTGGACTCCCCGTCCACCTGGTTCAATATCCTCCGTCAACTCCCTGACTTATCGTATGTGTCTAGGAAAGGGTCACGGAGAAGGGACGTGATTGCTGCCCGTATCATCATCGGGTACGACTATGCTTGGGAGATTTGTATCCCCGCCCCTTCTGAGCATTGTGCATTATGCAAAAGACCCGACAGCCGCACCCTTGTCCACTACCTTCTAAGATGTCCCCACACACAACGCTTCCGTAACGCCTGCTGGATCACCATTCTACGACCCCCGGACGGAGACACGATGATCCTCCTCATACTGGCCAGATATTATGTAAACAATATTGATGATGGGTTGAGGAAATGTGTCTTCCTCCCGTAGGCTTTAGTAAGCCCTATTGTTATATTTATATAACACTTGCCAGATGCTTCTGGTAGTATTTTACAGGGGTATCTAGTGACAGGAATAGGATCCCGTTCCTTTATAGAGGAATACATTAGTGGAATTGAAACTGAAGCTCTGGAAAAACAATAACAGTATCCACTATACCGCCGCTGATAAGATACCCCCAGAGTCGGTGCAGTAGATACGATCTATCCTGGAAGTGTTGATAATCGTGGTCTAACATTTCAGGTCTTGCAGCAGGAGTAGGAGCGCCGACGAAGACAGGAGTTCCTGTGTGGCGGGGCTGTCATTAACCAGAGATACGTGGTGACGGCCGCTCACTGTGTCGACTCTACCGCATTAAGTGGGAGGAGACTGTAAGTTTGCAATGAATGAGAGAGAGAGAGAGAGAGAGAGAGAGAGAGAGAGAGAGAGAGAGAGAGAGAGAGAGAGAGACCATGCAGTCCCAAGGTCCAAGCGAGGTGGCTTGTTTTAATGCTTCTTGAAAAAAAAAATGAAGTCCCTTGTAAGTAGTAGAAGAAAAGGATAGCAAATCAAAGGCTCTCTCCCACCCTCCACCCTCTCCGGCACACACCGGACTAATAACAGATAGAAAAAAAAATACCTTGCAGGATTAACAAACCCGATGGAAAATTAAAAAAAAAAAAAAGTCAGAAGGCAGAATGAACACGAATATACCATACATCCCATCACCAACGACATGCATCCCTTTACTTTTTCTTCAAAAGACAATACTTAGGATAAACTCCAGCCTCTCAAATTACCATGTCTATATCATTCCTGATGTTGAAGAATGATACAGTGATTCTTAATTACTCTCTCAGAGCAGGTGCATGGGTTGATCAATGATAGTATGATATCATAACATGGCCAGGGAGAGATCAGTGGTTGAGAAGGTAGCAGGATATACCACTGCGTTATGATGACTGATTAAATGCATTATTCAGTACCGCAGAGTGAGAAGTGATGATCAAGCCAAATTTTGAAGAAATCAAGGTATCAACGGGGTAATGAAAGAGATAAACACATTGATTTCGTTAACAGATATCATGAGATTTTTGTGTGAAAAAGAAATGTTTTTCCGAACTTATTTGAAAATAAATACAGTTGTTGAATATAGATCCTCCATGTTGTGATGGCTAACTTCATTGTCTATGAATCATGCAGGCCTGGGTTCGAATCCTAGAGAGGACAGTCGGCTATCAGCCAACCTAGCAGTTCCAGCCTTCCCTTGGGGTTAGTCGAGAAATTGGTACTTGGTGTAGGCTGGGGTAATACATATTTACCATTTACCGGGTTAGCGAGGTAGCGTCGAGAACAGATGGTTGAGCTTTAGATGGAAAATTCTTCACTTGGCTTCTTTTGCTGTTACTTCTTTCAGAAATTAAAACTGGAGGGGAGGATTTCCGACCTCCACTCCTACCCATTTTAGTCGCCTTCTACGACACACAGGTAATACATGGACAGTATATTCTCCCCTATCTACAGGAATATATATATATATATATATATATATATATATATATATATATATATATATATATATATATATATATATATATATATATATATATATATATATATATATCATCCCTGGGGATAGGGGATTAAGCATACTTCCCACGTATTCCCTGCGTGTCGTAGAAGGCGACTAAAAGGGGAGGGAGCGGGGGGCTGGAAATCCTCCCCTCTCGTATTTTTTTTTTTTCTTAATTTTCCAAAAGAGGAACAGAGGGGGCCAAGTGAGGATATTCCAAAAAAGGCCCAGTCCTCTGTTCTTAACGCTACCTCGCTAACGCGGGAAATGGCGAATAGTTTGAAAGAAATATATATATATATATATATATATATATATATATATATATATATATATATATATATATATATATATATATATATCATCTCTGGGGATGACCCCTGAGTGTCGAAGAAGGCGACAGAGGAGCGGAAGGGAAGGGTGGCGGCTTGCTGTAAAGCCTCCCCTCCAGTATTAATACTCCCCAACAGAAGAGAGTAAATTTGATAACTACTTATACTAATAAGCAACAGGAAGATGGCCCTCAGACACGGCGTAATTGGTATTACTTCCTCCATTCTTTACAGTGAAGTGATCCGCTTGGGGGAGTGGGACCTGAGCACCGAGGTCGACTGTGGGATAAACCTTGGAGGCTTTGAGGAATGTGCTCCTCCCGTCCAGGACTTCACCTACGAGGTGATAACACCCCATCCCAACTATAATTCTCGGACAAACTACTCTGATGACATTGCACTCATTAGACTTAGCCGTCCCATCGACTTGTCTGGAGGTAAGTGAACTGTCTTTTGTCGATGGTATCTATCATCAAGAGAAAAGATCAGTCTGCTAATAAATCACTAATATAAGTCAGGTCTATTTTCAATGAGCAGATTTTATTCCCAGCTTCAATCAGATGTTTTCAGCTTGACCTCCTTATGAACAGGACAAGCTTTCAGTAGTTTCTTCGTTGCAGTTGTTACATTAAGTTGAAAAGCTTTGTTTATGTTATAACCGATACAGCACGGAAGTTTTGTTTTACTAATCGATTCATTCTATTTTGTCACCAACACTTTTTTTTTTTTTTTTACGGGATTCAGATATGAACTATTCCATGCTGTACTGTTAACCAGTATAATTCTCACCCGCCTTGTAAGTTTACCGTGATCAAAATATTGTTTAGTTCTGTAGACTCATACTCAGTGAATTTGTCTTGATATGATTGTGTCAACAAGTCACAGAGGACGCTGCCAGTAAGCAAGAGCCGTATATTTCCTTATGCCATTGGGAAGGTGACCGGACGGGACAGAGGGAAGTGTTCCCTCCGTCCTATGAACAGAGTTGCCAATTCAAAATTTCAGATGGCGCTAGATTCACTCCCATAAAGCACTAAAAAAAAAAGCGCCAAACTTTCTAGAATAGCGAAAAAATGCTCTACGAAATATTTCTGCTCGACTAGATGATTATTGATAACAGGTACGACTGACTGCTTTAGCACTAAAACACTCACCATTATTCCAGATCTGCTAATTCCCTGTCCACAATCTCTTCGTTCTCGGTGTCCTTGTTGTGTGCTAGAGTCCTGGTTGCGGTTGCGATGACTCGTATGCTTTCAATGACCAAATGTTTTTTAGTACTTCCTTCGGCAGTTTATAATCATAACAGAAGTTTCCATTTCTTCTTAGTCCATACTTGATAGTATTGTATTTAAGCTTTTGATGGTCTATTTTCAAGCTTTGACTGCACGATGTTCATAAGAGTAATACATTCTACATCAGCGATGGAGAGAGGCAATGTCAGCACAGTCAAAGCCAAAGAGGTCACTGAAGGGATTTTCTCCTGAATGACGCTATTTCAGCCCAGAGTGCTAGGGTATCAGTGTTCTGTTTCCACAGTGCATGATGAAGCTTCTTCCTCCACTGTAACTCAATGCGTGTGAGAATTTCTTCGTTATCAGTAATCATTTCTTATTCCAGTACTCCAGGCTTTATGGGTTACAGTCATTCACTTGCACTCAGTGATGACATTGACTGTACCACTTGGACATTGTCTGGCAAACGTTGACGAAGCTGTTTCATTAACTGTATGTATCTTCCTCGAATATCCTCTTCATCAGGAAACTTACATGGTGCCATCTCCGTTCCAATCTCGTATCCCAAGTACGGATGTGGATCTAAGTAGTTCTCTACTGAATCTCCTTCCCTTAATTTCCTTTCTGGGATGAGGAGCTTCGAACTTATGGAATCAAGTCACTCAGAAGTTTGGTTGGGTCCTGTACCTCCGCTTCACATTTCTCATTTACACGCTGAACATCTAGATCATACTGCAGAATATCAGTTAGGCATAGTTTTTCTTGTCACAAAACATGTCATAGAGGATCTGATCTGAGCTGTGTAACGCCTTTCACCATTTCTTGCTATCTCAAAATGAGTCTTACGTTCAACTCAGTGCTGCAGTAGTTTGACAACTGCTGATTCACTCGATACTTATCGAGTCTAGCTTAGCTGTATTGATTTCAATGAAGCTTGACCATCATTGATCAAAGAAAAGATCTCCTTGCGTGTACTTTGCCTGGCGAATGGCAGAGTAGGAGAACCAAAAATAGGTCCCTCTGATCATGAAATCCAGGTTCCTAGAGAGACACTCTGCTGCAGCATGAGACACAGCTAAGACACACACACTTGATCAGGACCAGATAAGGAAATTCTAACTTGAGTTTAGCATACACTCCACTGTTAACACCTGTCATCACAGAAGCATTGTCGGTGCCATTTACAACTCCAGCCCATTATTTTTCAATGACTTCTTGATTGCATCACATATCCCATTAGCATTCCAGTCAGGCAGCTCAACAAGGTCCAAGAAAATCATTACAATCTTCTCATTTTCGGAATAGAACCGGATAGCGATACGATACCCAATAGTTTCGTTTCCGTATTGTCTTTACTCTCATCAGGTAAAAGACTAAACTTCTGATTGTCTGTATCACTTTTCAAGTCACTGTTAAAATGCGGGGCAATCCCACTGCACACAATTACACTACATTTCGACCTTTTTAACTTGAAATTCTTGCATCCTTTACAGTCTGCAAATCGTGTTTTGCACAGCCCACCGAGATGATCAACAACACGTAATGAACAGTGTTCTGCAATGAATAGTGACACATTTCCTTCAGTCTCCCGTGCGTCATCACTCACTTTTTCAAACGGAATTGTGGTTTGTCTGAGTGCTGAATAGCTCTTCAGCTTTCTTGTGTTTAGCTGTTTTGCTGTGTCTTTCAATGTCACTAAGTTTGGCACACAGTGGACAATGGTAGTACTTGCAAAACCATCTTGTATCATCCCCCTCTACAAAATTTTCTTAGCCCTTTTCATATTTGGGGTCTTTCCACCACTCTACTCTAAAATGTTGAGTGTATTTCTGACTGTCCTTCATGGCCCACGGATAGTTCTGTCACCACCGAGAGTACGACTGAACCTGAACTGAAAAGGGGACCTGAGGAGGGGAAGACCGAGGAATACACCCAAACTGAACGTGTTCAAAAAATTTCGAACATGTTCATTTCGATGAAAATGAATTACGTGCAATATCTGTATTACTTTCCTTATTTTGGTAGGTCTCGATTAAACTTCCTAGATCACATTAACATTTTAATTGATGCTTGAATTTCCTCATATATTGAAATAACACTAAGTTTGGCGCTAAATACAAAAAAAAAAAAAAGGCGGCGAAAAACGTACTATGGCGCTAAATACGAAATTTAGGCGCTAGATCTCTATTAAAAAGCGGTAGAGCTAGTGTCAAAAGCACTAAGTTGGCAACTCTGCCCAAGAATTTCCTTACGCCAGAGGCAAGGTGACCTGACGGCACGGAGGAAGGCGCATGCACATTGAGATTTGCAAGGAGTTTGCTCGTCCTAAACTGATCGTACATTTTGTTCCTTGATTCATTAGGTTTGGAAGTTTGTAAAAATACTGATCACAGGTTCGATAGGATCATATTTTTCAAGTGTGTACCTTATTTTTTTGGACTGTAAGCATGATTTTTTGGATGTGTACTACATCCATATATGTCTTTTTTTTATATCATTCAGTTTGTTGAATTATTTCCTCTGTGATTTAAGCATTATATGATGTTTTGTAATATTGTTTTACACATTCTATTTTTCTACAAAAAAAATAAACATTTATGGGTAAATTAATATTTATCACTTTAATATTGTGTGTATACCACGAATTATCGTAACTGACTCATATGATTTTTTTTAATCATTTGAAAAAGATATCTGTATTTTCCTATAAAGTCTGCAAATTAAAAAAAAAAAAAAAAATGATCTGCTCTGTATATTTCAGTGACTCGGTTACAGTAAACGCCCATTTTCTTTTCCTCTTGTCTTATGAGGATAACGGCTTAGTTCGTCTTCACTTGAATTTTTGGGTGACTTGTTCCACCTTTTGTGCGCTGATTTCTCATCATGTTTAGCGCCCCTTCTTCAACTATGTCAATCCCTACCTTCTCAACCATATGGGCATTTGTCCATCCTCTTGTAGTCTATCAAGTTCTGTGTTCTAGACTGCCCCCATCAAGTAATCTCTGAAACGCGTCGTTCCCAGATCCAGCCCTTAAGGCTGTCACAACCCACTAGATTTAGTGGTTAATATCCGTTTGAACCCTCAGCTCAACCTGCTAGTTTGAAATTAATAAGTTCACTTTCACTGGTTTTAACCATTAGTTTTTGCCATCATCTTTAGGTCGTTACTGTATTTGAATGCCACCAGTGTCACATACGACACAGACATACCCTACTTATATGCCTCGTACGACACATCCCAAGTCTACAGTGCCGTACCTACACTACTTGAACCTGTAGTTCCTAATCATGCGTAACAATGATTTTCTTTCTAGGATGGATCCAGCCGGTGTGTCTGCCACCTCAGGGTCTGGATGTCCGCAAAGCAGCTGGCCATAGGGAAGCATTGATGGCTGGCTGGGGCTTCACAGAGAAAGGGACCTCTAGTGAGAAGCTGCTACAAGTTTTCTTGCCTTTTGTTGATAATGAGCAGTGCAGTAATTCCTACAACGTGAAAATGGTTGATGGACAGGTAAATGGGACATCCACATATGCTTCTAATCTCGTAAGAAACAGAGTATACTCTCAGTAAGAATATAACTTATCTTTCATAGGCTGGAACTTTTTATATCTATAATCATATTCTATTACTTGATGACAAATTATCTGAATTCACAAGACAGGATTTCAGATGATGAAATTGGCTCATCACTTTAAGCTCTTATAACTCAGAACTGAAAATAAGATTGATATCATTTGAAAATATGATTTCCCCTTAAGGTTCTCAGGAAACTAAAATTTTGGTTGTCTCTTAATTTCTCCCAGGAATTCCTTCCAATATCTTCATCTTTCTGCGCCAATGCGTTGCTCTCTTCACATCCATGCTCTGAAATCCCCCTCTAAGGGAATTTCAGTGAGCAATTACACTGGTTCTAGTCTGCTCTGTTTAGGATGATCCTGGTGGAGCTGAGAGACTATCCCTCCTTAACGATTTTGAACGACTGATGAAATAATCTAACACGGTATTTTGACACTCAAGACCACTCCTCCGACACTCTCGACCTCTCTTTTACCGCTGAACCTTCCTAACTGTGGACACGCTATGCTGCTCCCTAAGGGTCTTTCGATTACAGTTTCATCTCTATCCTTCAGCTCGCGCACTCAGTGTCCTCTCGAAGCGCCAAGCTTTGACACTGAGTTTCACTGGCCTTCCTTTCATAGATTTCACATTGAATTTCCCTAACAGCAGCACTACTTTGCTGACCAGAATGTCTCCAGCTGTACTGACCGTTTAACGGAGGCAGTATTGACAAGAACAGAGTTCTACGTCCCTTCTTCTTAGCTTCTACTTCCACCGTCGTGGTCTGACCGCTCTTGCTCCGAGACTTATTGCAACAGAGACAGAGCATATCAGAATATATAACTCTTCCCTCCTTCTAGTATTTCTCCTTCTAGTAATCATTCTGATTTTGATCTGTACGGGAATCAATACCAAAAGACTGGTTCTTGTAAGGCTCTTTTCATGGTTAAGCAGGATTTAAAAACAAAGTGTGCTTTTTGAATTCCCCAGTAGATAAATCTTTCAGGTCTTCATTAAGCATGATTAGAAATAGTGTGCTGATCTGAATTCCCCAGTTGATAAATCTTTCAGATCCTTATTAAGCATGGTCAGAAAGCGTTGATTTGAATTCCTCAATAGATAAGTATCAGATCCTTAAGCAAAAGCATCTCCAATTTCTGCAATTCAACCTCTCCTCTTTTCTGCAGTTAACTCCCCAGCTGGTACAACTGGTCTTTTCGGCTCTTCATTATCATATAGATCTCCTTTGTTCTCTTTCCCATATTTTCCTCTTGAACGGTCGGTCATACGAACTTCCTTTTACATGTGGGTTGGCAAGGTGTATGGCATACCTCTTCACATGTGGTCACAATATCAATACTTTAAGTAGCGTATCATCAGCTACAGATATTAGGTGCAGTGATATATGTTTCCCTATAGGAGTGAAATGTTTTTGCTTTGTTTATCCTTATTTTTCTTTCCTACAATCAGCACCCCTAACCTTGGTTTAACGTAGATGTCGAGGGTGTAGTGAGCAAGAAGGTGTAGTATAGTGAATGAAAACTTATTGTGAAGGTAAATGCAAGACTGTGTAGATAGATAAAGAGTGCAGTGAAAATGGCCTTTGACCTGATGTTAAGGGTGTATTGAAGATAAAGATTCGATAAAGCTAAGGATGTGAATATGGACTTTGACCTGTGCCGTATGGGTCAAGTTAAAGGCTAGTAGTGTGGAGGGCGTAGTGAAGATGTGGGTATAGTGAAGAAAATGAGATATAGTGAAGGCGACCTTTGACCTGACCCGTAAGGTTTTGGTGAAGATGGCTTTGCAGAGAAGGCATTTGACATGACCCATAAAGGGTCAGATGAAAGGTCTTTTGATGTGAATATAGGTTCAACGAGTGTAGTGAACATGTATGTTGTGGTTTCCCCTTCCCTAGTAAGTATGGTGTTAAATGACATAGTGGTGGTGGAAACTTGCGAATGATGTCGTTTCTAGCTATTGCTACGTTTGGCCAGGTCGTCGATGTGAAAAGGGACTGGTATAGACCCTCGCCACACCGACAACCTGATCTCTGTGTGTGCTGATGATGGCGTCCTACACGTTCACAGATTAACATATATACCTTTGCTTTGTTTCCAGCTCTGTATGGGAGGCCGTGCCGGGCAGGACTCCTGTGCAGGAGACTCCGGCGGTCCTCTGACGGTGTCAGGACCCACGGGCCCGCCCTACCTGCTTATCGGTGTGGTCTCCTATGGTCCAGTAAACTGTGGTCGGGAAGGTTATCCTGGCGTGTACACCTCCGTCAGCCACTACAGGGACTGGATCGAGCAGAATTTGAAAGCCTGAGGGGGAACAGAGAGATGGTGTGGTGAGGAGAGTCATTCAAATGCTATAATAAAGTAGAAAAGGAAAACAACGAATGAGTTTTAATTACTTTATTGGTATAGATATATTCTTGATCGTGCAGATCATTATCAAAAACACAAAACAGGTTTCTTGTGAATTTTATTATACTGAATCTTGCAACCCCAGGATCCCTTTCATGGGCTCCTACAGGACTCAGGAAGTCAGCCAACTGCACTGGACAGGACCACAAGGCATGAAGTGTGGTGATGTGTGTTGTGTGGGAAACACGGTTGATGGGTAGCAATTAGCTGGGGAACACGGTAGCGGCCCGGGGGGAAAAAATGATGGCTTCTGGGAAACTAACATGCACACGGGAAAGACTTTCCCTGGCCATGTCAGCGGACAGGTTCTGCTAGCGGGCAGAGTTCGACAGAAAACCAGCCGACCTCAAAGTCCCAAGTGCCGCCAAGACAGGCACCAGTGCACAGATCATCCAGGCCGCTTCTCCTGGGGTTCTGGAGATGCTCTTTCATCCGGTGTCACACGGGTGGGGGCCCGTGTTGTGCCACGGTGCGGGATCTATCCACGCACATAAGACACATAAGTCCGGTCCCTTGATCGGACACAGGAAACGGCCCGCCTACAGGCAAGGGCCCGTTTCGTACTGTGATGCGGCAATCATCAACAAACTGGGGAAACACAGCTGGTAGATAGCGGCCTGTGGAACGCGATTTTTGGGTAGCGGCCTTAGAAACATGGCAGGTAAGTAGTGTCCTGAAGGACACGACTGGTGAGAAGCGGCCTAGGGAACGCGGCTTGTGGATAGCGGCCTAGGGAACACAGCTAGTGGGAGCGGCTTAGGGAACACGGCTGGGTGGATCAGCTTAGGGAAAATGGTTGGTGGGAGCGGCCGGGGCAACACGGATTCCGTGGTAGGTAGTGTCCTGAAGATGGCCGGTGGGTAGTGACCTGGGCAACACGGCTGGTGGGTAGTGACCTGGGCAACACGGCTGGTGGGTAGTGACCTGGGCAACACGGCTGGTGGGTAGTGACCTGGGCAACACGGTTGGTGGGTAGTGACCTGGTCAACACGGCTGGTGGGTAGTGACCTGGGCAACACAGCTGGTGGGATGTGGCTTGGGAACGCGGTTATATGGCGTGGCATTGTCATGGTAATGATAAAAGAGCTTATCTTATCCTTCATCTCAACAAGTACGTTCAAGGGAAATCTGGAGTGGTTTCTAGCTGAGATTGAAGCTGTTTACTAAAACGAATTTCTTAATCTCCATTCTTGATAGATGATACACAAGTATGAATGCAACGTAGGCTTATGTCTATCATGTACTGCTGGCGATGATGCTGGTGAGTTATCCCCCTTCGTATGTCTTGTATGCTAAAGACATCTTATAATAGCATGTTTCACGTGTGGCATCTCTGGGCCTGTTTGTACCATTAATGTTGTTGCTGAAAAATACTGTCATCTGTTTAACTATGTCAGCCGGAAAATCCGTTGTAAGTCACAGCTGTCGTAAAACGTCATGAACTTAATCCCAGTTGAAAGGTGTTTTGCAGGTCCTACGAAGGAAGACTTAGGCGACACCAGTCATACGGGTAGCGATTTGGCAGCGGCCAAGGTCGCCAGGTTTTCTATTTTTTTTTTTTCCTACGCAAGTATACTGCGTGTCCAGTGTTGCCATCATCTACGATGCTTCATTCAACGAAAGGAAGACGGTTGTAAATGGTTATGTTCGACAAGTATAGGCAACAACATTGCCACCTTTCATAACCACAATCATTTTGACGTATATTGTAGTTGCCGTGTTTGACCGCCCTATAGAGACGGTCCACGGAGCGGCACTAGGTAACCGGACGGACGGAAGGATATGTATATTAAACACAATACTAGACGGGACATGAAAAATCATCATGCACCTCTTCCTCATGGTGTATGTACCTCATTATATATATATATATATATATATATATATATATATATATACGAATAAAGTGTATATGAACGCGCACCTAAAGTAGAAGGCGACTAAAAGGGGAGGGAGCGGGGGGCTGGAAATCCTCCCCTCTCGTTTTTTTTTTTTTTTTTTTTTTTTTTTCCAAGAGAAGGAACAGAGAATTGGGCCAGGTGAGGGTATTCCCTCAAGGCCCAGTCCTCTGTTCTTGGCGCTACCTCGCTAATGCGGGAAATGGCGAATAGTTTGAAAGAAGAAAATATATATATATATATATATATATATATATATATATATATATATATATATATATATATATATATATATATATGTGTGTGTGTGTGTGTGTGTGTGCACAACCTTCACCGTGAAGGGATATAACCAACAATCATTACTGGAAAGAAAATTAAAAACGGTAAGTACTCACCGTTTTAGTTTCTTTTTCCAATGGTGGTTGTTGCATATATATATATATATATATATATATATATATATATATATATATATATATATATATATATATATATATATATATTCTTTTATTACAGTATAAAGAATTGGTTAGAAGCTATGATAACCAAATGCACACGCCGCCCAGGAGGGCCAGTGGTTTCGCGTCACTCAGGATACTGGCCGCCGCTGTGCCTCAGTCTGCATCAGGCAGCCAACGAAGGACGACGCCTAGGACATACTACAGTGAAATATACGGATACGTTTTGCTGTCATGGCGTCAAAGGTTAGTTAACGTATCATCTTTAACAGAAGGGTCGCAGTGTTCACAAGACTAGCAGTTAAACAACTCTTCAATTATGAATCTCATGTTTGAAAAGCCTATCCTTGAAAGAAGTACCTATGAAACGAATGTGAGGAGTCCTTCACTTTGTAGTAGATGGTTAGTCCATAGCCAAACCCAGGACCACAGGAGTTAACGCATTACCAAAGTTTGTTCGTCAACAACAGCACGACCGAACTAATTCAGTCACAAGCTAGACACAACGCCACATTTCTTAATACTGGAAAGCTGTAGATGTGATTGGGAGGAAGGGACAGATCACGGTGCTGTGTATAATTCTGCCAAGAAGGAGAGACGGCGATGCAGTGCGACTGGTATCAGGTATCGGCTGGGGAAGTGTGTTAACAGGGAAATGCATTCATGGCAGGAGTGATATACAAACTTTCCGATTCCAGAGCAAATTTACAGGGGGACAAAACAAATAGAACAAAGAGAACGATTAAAAGTAAACGAATCCTGGCCCAGATGGTATTCATGCGAGGGTCTTGAAAGAATGTAAGGAGTAAGTAAGTGTTCCTCTTTTAAATGTTTAAACAGTCTCTGGAATCAGGTGTAGTTCCTAAGCAATGGAGTACAGCAAATGTCGTGTCGCTCCTATTCTTAAGAAAATGGATGGATCCAGTGCCTCTAATTATCGTCCTATCAGCTTGACATCTGTTATGGGGAAATTTCTCGAATCAATTATAGGGGACAAAATACGGAACACTTGGGGAATCATATCTCATAAGGGATTCTCAATATGTGTTTGCCAAAGAGAAGTCATGTCTCAGTGACCTTCTTCTTTGAGAAAGTATTTGAAACGGTTGATCAGAGTAAGAGTTGTGATATTGTATACTTAGACAAGTAAAGCTTTTGAAAGATCACATCATGAGCATCTGCTTAGAAAAATAACGGCACACGGCATTGGGATTGTATATTTGATTGGATTGGGCGTAGCTCTGTCAGAAAACAGAGGGTATGCATCAACGGAGTTACATCGGACTAGAGCAATGTAACCAGTGGTGTTCGTTATATATATATATATATATATATATATATATATATATATATATATATATATATATATACATATCAACGATTTGGATACGAGAATAACCAGCAACTGTAGTAAATGGACTCAGATGAAAATTCAGTGAATCTGCAGAGGGACTTAGGTTGTCAGAATGGGCGGGTACATGGAAAATGGAATTCAACATAAATAAATACAGAACACTTGGTGTGGGTGAAGACAGGAACACTGATTACAAACTGGACAATATTACCATTGGTAAAATAGAATGCGAGAGAAATTTAGGAGTTCTGGCGAGCACGGATCTTAAGCCGCGGCAACAATGTATTAAAGTGTGTAAAAAGGCCGATAGGATATTATGGCTCATTAATAGGACTGTTAGCAATAAAACTTCTTGTGTTGGCGAGACCACATTTGCATTATGCGGTACAATTTTGGGCTCCATATTATGCAGTTGACATAAATGCTTAGAGGGAGTACAAAGGCGAATAACGAAAATGATCCCTAGAATTAGAAACCTCACTTATAAAGAAAGGTTAAAAAGACTGAATTTACACTCACATAAGAGGAGTGCTAGAGGGGATATGACTAAAATCTTTAAATGGGTGAAGGGCAGTAATAAAGGTAACGAATATAGTTCTTAGAATGGCGCCACTGGATAGGACAAGAAATAATGGATTTGAATAAAGAGAAAAATAAATTCATGTCGGATGTGGGTAAATATTGGATCGGGAATAGGGTAGTAGGTCTATGGAACAAGCTGCCAAGTACAGTAGTGGAAGCTAGGTAGCTTTAAACGAAGGTTGGATGTAACGTGGACAGACTCGGGACCTGCCTAGCACGGGCCAATAGGCAGGTCTCTTGCAGCATCCTCACTTCTTATGTGTGATTAAGACGGGGTACGCCTTCGTAGGGCAGGGGTTAGTCACGACGAGGTACATCTTCCTAGGGCGGGGGTATCCACGGTGGGGTACACCTTCCTAAGGCGGGTGGGTAGCCACGGTGAAGGGTTAGCGGCTACGGTGTATCTAAACAGATAGATGTTAGAGAGATTGAAGAACTTGTGAGTCCGTCTTAAAGCGAGGCAAGAGAACAGATATTGTGGAAGCTTATTATTCATTCCTTAGAAGTAGAGTTGGAAATAAGAATAGGTAAGCTTCAGGCACCTGTAGGGACAAATAATGTTAGGCATCGATGCTCTCACGAGGACATGGAAGAAAACGGATGATCAGGAAGGACAACGGAAGGCTTCAGATGATCATCATGCTGGTAGACTAAAGGAAAAAAAAAAAAAAGGCAACAGCCTATGGCAGTGATGATTTGAGGTGCATTGCACAAAAAACTCGAATCAAATACAGAAATTTATTAGATAAAACACTGCTGCAGTGTGTCGGCTCTGGGAAACTTATTACCCAGTCCGGGATAATCAACAGTCATCATATATCACCGTGATTGTTGTAGTTAGAAAATCTGCGTTGCCTTCGTGACAAACATGACATCTTGCTTCTTAATACACAGGTTTGTGTAATGATTTGCTTGTGGTAGATACAATATTTTTTCAAACACAATCACATACACACACACACACACATAGTGTGCAAATTTGATAACTCGTGTTTGGTATTTCTATATATGATTATTATTTACGCTAAGGCTTTTATATTCACACGATTATATTCATATTTTTCAAAATATAAAGGTGTTTTAAGATTATAGATGTGACAAAGAATTTGTCTAACATATTCTTTATTCTTCAATCCTGTGTCACTAAGCACAACCATGTAGTCTACCTAGTGTTTGCCTCGTCTGCAGGGATAACTGACTTGTTCGCAAGGGCGCTTCCCTAAACAGTCATGAGTATAGTTGTATATAAAGACGCAAAGCAACTCAAGGGACGTGTCTGCAAGATTTAAGGAGATTTGGAAGATGGTTGTTGTCCTCCATATACCCGCACTCAGTAGGCAGTACATGAAATGTAAAATACGACTTTATTTCATACTTAGAAAAAATAATGCAACTGTGAACGCACCTATGTGCGCTTGCTAAATAATCGCCAAATTCAATGGTGAAACCTATAGCCTGAAGGATTCTCAGATCAAATGTGGAGCTGGGTAAGCGACGAAACTCCATCTGCCTCACCTGTGGTGTGATTATAATGCTAGTCATGGCTAGGGTACTGATCTCATCCGCTGCTATCCACATCACTTGTTTACCACCGTCTTGCTTGCACACAGCTTCCAGTGGAACTGAAAAGATCTGCTGGACTGTGTTTTAGCTTTGAATTGAAATGGACAGTGGCAGAGCCAAGGAAGTGTCAGGGCTCAGTGACGCTATATCGATAAATTATTTAAATGTACTCTATGAGGTTCCGACTACCGGACTCGTACTGTAACCGTAATTACGAACCAAGATGTTTTGAGGATGTAAATGTTGTAGCAGGACATACATCAGATGCAGTGTTTCACACATCTTGAACAATGCCTGATTATCAGGATGATCCACCGCAACAAGTCATAGTTCCTTGCTGGCAAGCGTTCCGAACGCCTTCTGGAGCGCAAGATTGGCAAGCATTCCTGACTCTTCCGCTAATTTATCTATTTCATCCTAGCTAAGACGGCACGGGCAACTAAATGCCCTAATCAAGGCTATCTCATTGATATTATGTAAGGAATGCAAATGATTGAGAGATGTATAAGAGAAAGCGGCAGGAGGTCATGAGGAAGGTGCAAGGGTTGAAAAAGAGGGCAAAAAGAGTTGGGGTAAGAGAGTATCATCAAACTTTAGGGATGATAAAAAGATGTTTTGGAAGAAGGTAAATAACGCGTGAAAGACAAGAAAACAAATGGGGACATCGGTGAAGGGGGCAAAAAGGGAAGTGATAAAAGGTAGTGAGGAGGAGATGGAATGAGTATTTTGAAGGATTGTTGAATGTGTTTGATGATACAATGGCAGATGTAGGGTGTTTAGGCTGGGGTGGTATGCGAAGTGAGAGAGTCAGGGAGGGTAGTTTGTGAAAAGAGGTAGTGAAAGCATTGCGGAAGATGAAATCCGGCAAGGCGGGAGGTTTGGATGGTGTTGCAGTTGAAATGATTAAGAAAGGGGTTAACTGTGTTCTTTATTGGTTGGGAAAGATATTTAGTGTGGGTATGATCATTGTGAAGTGCCTGAGGACTGGCGGGATGCATGTATAGTGCCACTGTATAAAGGCAAACCCACAGAGTCATAAGTTTGTTGAGTATAAGTGGAAAATTGTATGGGAGGGTATTGACTGAGAAGGTGAAGGCATGTACAGAGCATCAGACTAGGGGAGAGCACTGTGGTTTCAGAAGTGGTAGAGGATGTATGGTTCAGGTGGTTAATTTAAAGAATGTTTGTGGGGAAATACTTGGAAAAACATGGATTTGTATATGGCATTTATGGATCTGGAGAAGGCATTTGATAGGGTTGATAGAGATGCTTTGTTGAAGGTCTTAAGGATATACGGTGCACGAGGTAAGCTACTAGAAGCAGAGAAAATTTTATCAAGGGTGTAAGGCGTGTGTTCGAGTAGGAATAGAGGAAAGTGACTGGTTCCCGGTGAAAGTCGGTCTGCGGCAGGGGTGTGTGTCCCTATGGTTGTTTCATTTGTTTATAGATGGGACCGTTAGGGAGGTAAATGCAAAGGTTTTGGAGAGAGGGGTGAGTATGCAGTCGTAGTCCCAAGGAGAATGGATTTAAGGGGAAAATTCAGACAGCTAAATAACGTATGCAAGAGTATTCAGTTCAAATTAGAAGAGGAGGGGGAAAGTAGAATGCCCTTCCTGGACATGAACATTTGGTGTTGCGATGAAGGCCCGAAGTTTTCTGTTTATAGAAAACCAACGAACAGCGATGATTTCATCCATCATCTCTCTGCACACAACGATATGACAAAATCAAGAGTGGTGCTTGGGGTTTTCTAGAGAGCTACATCGATTTGCAGCGACGAGTTCCGAGAAGAGGAAAAGGAATACATCACTAACGCTTTCATGAAGCTAGGATACCCCAAAGGCTTGCTAATCAAATCTGGGGAGAAAAGCGAAGAAAATAACGGAGAGACAAAGGTAAAATGGAGAAGCGAGTGTAGGGACCAACACAAAATTCATTAGTCGTTTCCAATTCCAAGCAACCTACAACAAGCCGGCATGAATATAGCCACGTCGTCGGGAACAAAGAATTGGTGAAATAGTAAGATATAAACCAGACACACGAGCAAGCTCTGAGGAAAGCGTTGTGTACAATATGACCTGTGGTGGTTGTGAACGCGCATATTATAGAGAGGCAGGGAAAGGAATAAAGAAGAGGATCGATTAGCATAAGACTGACTTAAGAAACCACAGGACATCCAATGCTCTTGTGGACAAACATGAACACCGACCGAAGTGGGACAAGGCGAGAATACTGCATAAGGGCCTAAGTAAGCAAATAAGAGACATTAGAAGCGCCTTACATCACTACCAAAGACAACGTTAACACGAAGTTCTGGGTTCATCTGCTGGTCGCGTCAGGCAGCGGAGATCGCTGAACGAACGGAGGCAGCAGGACAAGCGACACGCCAAGGCGTCCAACCGGATGACCATCACTTGCTGGGGAATATGGTCCCGCCGAATGCTGGAATCAGTATCTCCTGAGGAAGACCGTTGAACGGTCGAAACGTTGAAGATTATCACAACTCTAACCCGCTTGTTTCCACGTCATCCTGTTATATATATATATATATATATATATATATATATATATATATATATATATATATATATATATATATATATATAATCATTTGCCAAGTATCCATTCCACTGACCTGTCCTAAGTGAAGGATGAACAACTTTGATGACTGTGTATCAGGATTCGAACCTTGGGCGGCCCGTGAATGCGTCAGTCAACGACGCTAGCTGTTAAGCCACAGAGGCCCATAGAAGGAGTAGTGTTGACCATCTCTCTTTTTTCTTTTTTTTCGTGGTGGTGAACACTTGTGAAATACACGTAGTGTTGCACTTAACATCCATGCCAAATGCATCCTCATGGTACCGGTCCTGAGAGAAATTGGGAGATTTACCTTCTTGTTCGCCATAAATGAATTATGATACTCCATCAGTCATCTGCTTGATGATTTGCTCTTCATCATTACCACGTTCTCCGCCTTGCTTGCAATGAGGCATAGTTGCATCATCTGTTGACATGATAGACGATTCTTTTTCTGGTGGTACGTGGCATCAACTGGATACAGGCATGGTCTTACAACGCAAAATGTGCGAGTCATTCCCATGTCTCCTTGTCTGCTGCCACCTTGGTGAAGATGATCCAGCTTGTATGACTAACGCCTCCGACCACTCATAACCAACTGTCATCAGCAGGTGAGTACTGCTGGGCAGGGAAGGAGGTCATAACACACATCAAACGCTTCCACTTCAAGTCGAATATTTACCATGATGTATGCATGACCTTGTCATGGCGAAACTCGTCTGATCTTTTCACCTCCAGCTATTGGCTGCTGCCCTTGTGTCTGCCTACCTGAGCTGATCGTCTGTTGTCATTTTCCAATAGAATTGTCTTGTGGTGTTCGGCCATAATATACCTTATCCACAGTCTCTCGAATACCATATAACTTAGGTACAGTTCATGACCCCGGATTTTCTTCTCAAACAACGTCTCACCGGAGTCATGCTGTCGCTGAGCAGGTGCAGAGAACGAAAGACTACAAGCTCCCGAATATCGAGGTTCACTGCGGAGTTCTAAGAGAATGACTCATCGCAAAATATACAGGAGTCCACACGAGAGAGGTCCATCTTGGCCTCCTTGTTGAGTACTGCAAGGCTGAATCCTGCCATTCTGTGACTAATCCAATACAAACGAAACAAAGATGAGATAAATTGCTGGCAATTGTTGGGATATACATCCCACGCTCCCATCCTGAAGGACATGCAGAGGCCCCACACTGCTAACGACACACAAGCCTTCCTCCTACTACCAGCCTTTCCCCCCCACTACAAGGACATACAAGCCTAATCATATTTAGACACCATTTAGATCCAACACCACGGGACTGATCATGCTGCAACGCGATCATTACATTCTAATAAATGCAAAGAAAAGAAATATCCCAAATATTCGCATGCAGTTTCCAAATACATCATTTTGCCCTACGCTCCCCACACGTCTCTGAAGGAAATGCTCGCTCAGGACCAGCTTCCCACACGCGTAGCAGGTTATCCACTATACGTGGCGTCAAGATCACGTTCCTGTTTACACGTAATTACACGTAATTACAGGGGACAGTACCGTCACAACTCTGCCACATAACTTTATAAAGTCTCGTTAACTATAATTGGTGGGTTGTTTGGCCATCTATCCACTGCCGTCAAAATAAGCTGGAAAATCTTTAACAGCTTCTTCAGGTGTTAAGGATGATTCTACCACCACTTACGCTGGGGGTCTGGGACGCTTTGATATCACGTGCACTCACAGGGTTTGCGTAATAAGTGTTACTGATATAAAGTCGTGCGTCAAAAAAGAAAAAAATATTCTTCTACTGTGTCCCATGCACACTGGATACATTTGATATTTTACGTGATACACACACACACACACACACATATATATATATATATATATATATATATATATATATATATATATATATATATATATATATGTATATATATATATATATATATATATATATATATATATATATATATATATATATATATATATATATATCATCCCTGGGGATAGGGGAGAAAGAATACTTCCCACGTATTCCCTGCGTGTAGTAGAAGGCGACTAAAAGGGAAGGGAGCGGGGGGCTGGAAATCTTCCCCTCTCATTTTTTTTTTTTTTAATTTTCCAAAGGAAGGAACAGAGAAGGAGGCCGGGTGAGGATGTTTCCTCAGAGGCCCAGTTCTCTGTTCTTAACGCTACCTTGCTGAGGCGGGAAATGGCGAATAGTATGAAATATATATATATATATATATATATATATATATATATATATATATATATATATATATATATATATTAATATATATATATATATATATGTATATATATATATATATATATATATATATATATATATATATATATATATATATATATATATATATATATATATATATATATTAATATATATATATATATATTAATATATATATATATATATATATATATATATATATATATATATATATATATATATATATATATATATATATATATATATATATATATGCAGAGAGAGAGAGAGAGAGAGAGAGAGAGAGAGAGAGAGAGAGAGAGAGAGAGAGAGAGAGAGCTTAGTTTCGGTTCATTACACATGACAGCTAGAGACTGAATGTGGACGAATGTGGCCTTTGGTGTCTTTCCCAGCGATATCTCGCGCGCGCGCGGGGGAGGGGGGTACCATTTCATGTGTGGCGGGGTGGCGACGAGAATGGGTGAAGGCAGCAAGTATGAATATGTACATGTGTATATATGTATATGTATGCATACGTTAAAATGTATAGTTATGTATATGTGCGTGTGTGGACGTGTACGTATATACATGTGTATGTGGGTGGGTTGGGCCATTCTTTCGTTTGTGTCCGTGCGCTACCCCGCTAACGCGGAAGACACCGACAAAATATAATATATATATATATATATATATATATATATATATATTATCCCTGGGGATAGGGGATTAAGAATACTTCCCACGTATTCCCTGCGTGTCGTAGAAGGCGACTAAAAGGGGAGGGAGCGGGGGGCTGGAAATCCTCCCCTCGTTTTTTTTTTTTTTTTTTTTTTTTTTCCAAAAGAAGGAACAGAGGGGGCCAGGTGAGGATATTCCAAAAAAGGCCCAGTCCTCTGTTCTTAACGCTACCTCGCCAACGCGGGAAATGGCAAATAGTTTAAAAGAAAAAGAAAAAAGATATATATATATATATATATATATATATATATATATATATATATATATATATATATATATTTATATATATATATATATATATATATATATATATATTTATATATATATATATATATATATATATATATATATATATATATATATATATATATATATATATATATATATACTTGATCTCCGTTTTCCGCGTCGGTAGTCGAAGACCCATCCAATCATATACACACACATATATACATATACGCCCATACACGTACATACATATACACATGTACATATTCATACTCTCTTGCCTTCATCCATCCTCGGCGCCACGCCGCCTCACAGGAAACAGCATCGCCAGCCCTTGCGTCAGCGAGGTAGCGCCAGGAAGAGACAAAAAATGTCACATTCGTTTACACTCAGTCTCTAGTTGTCATGTGTAATGTACTGAAACCACAGCTCCTTATCCACATCCATTCTCCACAGACCTTTCCATGGTCTGGTTCAGTCCATTGACAGCAAGTCGACCCCGGTATACCACATCATTCCAATTCACTTTATTCCATGCACGCCTTTCACCCTCCTGCATGTTCAGGACCCGATAGATCAAAATCTTTTTCACTCCATCCGTCCACATCCAATTTGGTCTCCCGCTTCTCTTTGTTCCCTCTAACTCTGACATATCCTCTTTGAGGAATATGTTATAGAACCTACTCTTGCAAATATTTCCGCTTAAGTTTTCGCAAAAATTCAATCCGACTAGAAACTCTGAATCTGGATATAAATTAGGAAACAGTAATAACGGAAATAATTGCATTGATATGCCATGGTTCAAACCATTGACAGCATGTCGACCCCTGTATACCAACATAACATCAATTCGCTCTATCCTATGCACGCCTCACAATCCCCTGTATGTTCTGGTCCTGGTCACTGGAAGTATCTTTCACTCCATCCCTCCAACTCGTTCTTGGTTCCCCCCCCTTCTTGTTCCCTCCATTTCTGAGATTCATACTCTCTTAGCCATCCTCTCCATATGTCCAGACCATCTCAGCACACATCTTCATACTTTTTTTACTATAATTTTCGCTCTATCACATCTCTCATTTCTTATTCAATCAGCCCTCCTCACACCACATATTGTCCTCATACATTTGTGACACATATACACATTACACATCCCTGCTGCAGACCAGCCGTCACTCACCCTCCACTCTTCCAACTGGCACACACGCCTAAACTCTCTTGAAAAATAACTCCTCACTCCTTCTAGAAGGTTTTGTCCCACGCCATATATATTCAGGATGCCTTCCAGATATCATCTATCAACCCTATCATATGCTTTCTCCAAATCTATAAATGCCACATACAAATCCTCCCGTTGCTCTGATCATTACTCGAACAAATCCTTCAAAGCAAACGCCTAAACCACTCTTCCTCTATCCCTCCAAAAGCCACATTGTTCCTCCCTAGTCTGGAGCTCCATAAACGTCTATCACTCACCATTCTTCCATACAAGTTATCAGATACACTCACCAAACCTGTACATCTGTAATTCGAACTGGAGTGATCTTTATGTAATACACTACACTGGCACTACGCCAAACCTCCGGTACTTCTGGTTCCATACATACTCTGAGAATACTAACCGATTAGCATCACTGTCACCTGCTTTCTTTAGAAATTCCACCTTTAATCCCACACACTTCAGGAGCTTTTGCTACGCTTCATCTTACGCAAGGCGTTCACTTACATCGTCGCTTTTCGCCAAGTCACTTGTCATGACTTTTCGTTTCGCATGCCTCTATCTCCTAAACATCCCACATCTGCCACCCTGTCATCTAACACTATTCAACAGTCCGTTGGAATACTCACTCCATCACCATTGTAAAATGACTGTATTCTCCCTCCAGGGTGTCAGCTGCAGCCCTGGAGTGAGGCGCCCCGCTCCCCTTCTGCTGCTGCTGCTGGTCCAGCTGGCCGCCACACAGAGTAAGTACACTTGTCACCTTCATCAATGACGTGTGGTGCGGGACGAGATAAGGCGAGGCTATGGTAGGAACGGGTAGGTGGTGGTAGTTTAAGAGCTACACTATGGTAGGGAAGGTTATGGTAGGTGGAAGGACCTGGTAGCCACACACTTCCAGGTCTTGAAGAAATGTAATCTGGATATATAGAACTTGACGCCTCCTCTTGTGACATTACAGGAGAACCTTACTTGTAATGTTCCTTGGTTATATACAGTGTTACCAACTGGATACTTGGCTCTAATTTCAAATATATACCTTTTGTTATGGATGCGATTATCAAGAACAGTGGCTGAATACGTGATCAGTTAACCACACTCACCCTAGATTAAGTAAAGCTGGGCACTTTGGTTTGTCATCCATAAACACCCCAGTAGACCTGGTGTCACATCACACCACAACTCTCGAGTGTCGCATCTGAAAGTCACGATGTGTATGACCCTTCCCAGCTTTAACTTAATCCCTAAGGGAACAATGTCAATAAGTTTGGCAGACACGCTCACACAATTAACGATATCATTGTGGCTGACCCGACTACCTCATAAACATCTATCACTGAGGGTAATTAATCAAGCAGTCGGCTTACCTCAAGTGTAGCTGCAAATATTGGCTCTTATATACAAAGGCGCCTGTGGCCATTTGGTGACCCTTGGAGTGCTTAAGAAAGACACTTCAACTTAGTGGGTGTTCTTCTGTGTCTAAATTCTTATACTGATGAAGATTGAGAGAGGGGCATAGTAGCAAGAGTAACAAATAGCACAGTGCTTTACTCCTTATGTAAAGAGTCGTTGAGCTGATATGTGGTACAGAATTTTGGAAACGAGATGATTGAGGTAAGACGAGATGAAGGAGGTAGGCTCATCGGGAGTCCTCTGGTGCTAATGTGAGAGCAGAAATTGAGGCAGAGAAGTCTTGAGGAAGGTGCGTCGTTGCCCGCGTCTCACGATGCCGCTACAGGAGAGGTGGTATACCTGAGTCCAGAGGCTTTGCATCAGGAGAGAGGAGGTGGTACTAGGATCCTGTAGCTTTGCTGACAATGCGGCAGATAGGAGATGGCTGAAGTTCAATACTTTGGAGAGAATGCATCAGGTGACAGGATGTGCTGCAGGAAGAGTGGCATAGCCGTGGTCCTGTAGGAACTGTGGTAAAGGTGTGGTGTTGACGATGTCCCATGGGGCCCTTGACGTCAGAGGGAGTCGTCTGTATAGCCTGATGGAGACGCCTCAAGAGCACCAATGCTGGAAATGGTGAGATTTGAATCACAAGGCCCATGTGTGAAGCTAGAAACCTGAGGCAAGTCGACTGCTTCACTTACTGGTTTCAGTGATGTCCTGGTGTCTATGAGGCAGTTAAGTCATCCATGCTCATAGCGTCCATTGCGAGGAAGGACGTGGTTGCCAAGGTCATTAACAATGTCCCTTTTGGTAATCAGGGAAAACTCATAAAAAGTTCGACGTCGTTACTCAGATAAGACTACCCATTAAAATGTCATATGTGTCACGACAAACCATATATGTATTAGCCTCAGAGTTCTAACATCGTCAACCTTTATTAAACATCATTTGTAACTTCTCTTGCAGAATAGCATTTTGGAGTACTACGTGATATATGATTTCTCAGTCAGTGTTTCCTTTTGACCAAAAGACCCACATCCCTCCCAACAGACGCAGACTGCCCGCACGAATGTATCCCGCTGACCGACTGCCCTAAACTCCTGCAGCTGCTGGAGAATAAAACCTTATCGAGAATCAGAGCTCTCCAGGATGCCACTTGCTCCGTTGCAAACAAGACACCTAAAGTTAGTGTCTCACTGAAGTTGGTGTTATGCATTGTCATTATTATTGTGATTATTATTATTATTATTATTATTATTATTATTATTATTATTATTATTATTATTATCATTATTATTATCATCATTATCATTATCATCACCATTATTATCATCACCATTATTATCATTATCATAATCGTCATCCTTTATACTTGTTCGCCGTTTCCTACTTTAGCAAGGTAAGGGCAAAAACAGACGAAGATAATGCCTCATTCGCTCACATCCATTCTCTAGCTGTCGTGTGCAGTGCACCAATACCAGTAGCTCCCTTTCCACATCCAAGCCCCACAGACCCTCCTGTGGTTTCTCCCGGCTGCATCATGAAACCTGGGTCAATCCACTGACGGCACGACTGGTATAATTCACTCTTTCCCGTGGACGCGTTTCACCCTCCTGCACATCCAGGCTCCGAGCACTCAAAAATTTTTTGCATTACATCCTTCCATCTCGAAATTGGTCTCCCCCTTTTCCTTGTCACCTCCACTTTCCATACTTATGACCTCTTTGTTGACCCTTCCTCAGTGATTGTATCCCAATGTCCAAACCATTTCAGCACACCCTCTTTAGCTCTCTCTATCATACTCCTCTCATTACCACACATGTCTCTAACCCTATCGTTATTTACTCGATCAACCCTCCTCACACCACATAATGTCCCGAAACATTTCATTTCCAACACATTCACCTTTTTCCATATATTCAATCTATGCTTCAAATTCATACATCTTTGGCACCATAATACCTTTAAATTTACCCATGTCGCCTTCCCTCTCTTTCTACAGTCCTATAACCGCCTCCTCACCCACCCTGTGACTTACCTCCGCTTTCATGGTTCCATTCGTTGCCAGGTATCTAAAATACATGACTTCCTCTAAGTTTTCTTCATTCAAACTCGCACCCCAACTATTCCGTCCCTCTTACCCTACTTGACCTTCTAACCTCTCTTTTTTCACGTTTACTCTCTTCTTTCACACACTTCCAAACTCGGTCAGCTGCTTCTGCAGATTTTCATTCGAATCTACCGCTTGCAAACAATAACCGACTTACTTCCCTAGGCCTCTTCACCTCCCTCAGACTGAATACTCGCCCCTCTTTCCAAGACCCTTGCCTTTACCTCCCTCATCATCCGATCTATAAACAATGTAAACAGCCTTGGTGACATCATCCATCTGTGGTGCCTACCCTCCTTCGACTTCTCTCTACCTACTGGCACGTATGCCTTGGTAAGAATTCCTCACTCATCCCTATAACTTTCTTGCAGCAACTCATGTCAAAAACACCTACCACAAAGCTTTTCTGTCAACGCTATTTCAGACTTTTCCCAGATCCATAAATGCCACATACATATCCTTCTGTTTCTCAAAGTATCACACATACATTCTTCAAAGCAAACCCCTTATTCAATCATGCTCTGCCATTTTTGAAACCACATAGCTTCCTAATCTGATGCTCTGTGCATGCCTTCAACCTCTCAGTCAATACCCTCCCATACCAGGTACACTCTACAAACTTATACCTCTTTAAACTGAGCACTCACCCTAAACCCCCTTGCCTTTATACGATGGCATTATACATGCATTCTGCCAATCCTCAGTCACCTCACCATAATCCATACATGCGTACACTAAAAATCTTAACTACATCTCCACTAAATACCATTCAATCCAGCCACCTTGCTGCATTTTATATTATGTAAGACTTTCACCACCTCTTTCTTCACCAAATCATTTGGCATGAGTCACTTCGCGCACCTCCCTAACCCAAACTTTATAAAAGATTTGAATCACAAGGCCCATGTGTGCAGCTAGAAACCTGAGGCAAGTCGACTGCTTGACTTACTGGTTTCAGTGATGTCCTGGTGTCTATGAGGCAGTTAAGTCATCCATGCTCATAGCGTCCATTGCGAGGAAGGACGTGGTTGCCAAGGTCATTAACAATGTTCCTTTTGGTAATCAGGGAGAACTCATAAAAAGTTCGACGTCGTTACTCAGATAAGACTACCCACTAAAATGTCATATGTGTCACGACAAACCATATATGTATTAGCCTCAGAGTTCTAACATCGTCAACCTTTACTAAACATCATTCATAACTTCTCTTGTAGAATAGCGTATCATAAACTTATTATTTTACAAATTTTATCAGCAATAAAGTTATCCAGTTTGTATAGACCATCACTAATAATAAGATTATAATTCTTTGTCTATTTGATAATAGAAGATTCAGTGATATTTCTCGTGGTAATAGAGTTAGAGTTAATAACCGAGATGGCATTACTCTAGTCAATACAATGATCATAGCTTTTAACGTGATTAAACAAGGCATTTGATTCTTGTCCCGTTCTTATACTATGATTATGTTGCTTAAGTCTAACAGAAAGATCCTTACCAGTCTGCTCAATATAAAACTTATCACAATTTCTACATGGCACTTTATAGATGCACCCAGGAGATTTTCTGGTGAATTCCTGATCAAGATGTTCTTTTTAGAATTATTGTTGCTGAAGGCAACATATACATTAAAGGATTTAAGCAACATGGGAAGTAAAATTTTTATCAAAAGGGAGAACTAAAAGATTCTTGGTGTCAATGGGAGGTTTGGGCTTAACTCTGTAAAATGATTTCTTTGCTAACTTAAGGGATTTATCAATGAAAGATCTAGGGTACTTTAACTTAGATCCAACAGAATATATCTTCTCAAACTCATCATCAATAGACTGAACTGTAAGTACATAATGCCCTAAGGAACATAGATTGAAATGATGATAATTTAATATATATATATATATATATATATATATATATATATATATATATATATATATATATATATATATATATATATATTTTCTTTTTCATACTATTCGCCATTTCCCGCGTTAACGAGGCAGCGTTAAGAACAGAGGACTGAGCCTTTGAGGGAAATCCTCACTTGGCTCCCTTCTCTGTTCCTTCTTTAGGAAAATTAAAAGCGAGAGGGGAGGATTTCCAGCCTCCAGCTCCCTTCCCTTTCAGTCTCCTTCTACGACACCCAGGGAATACGTGGGAAGTATTCTTTCCCCCCTATCCTCAGGGATAATATATATATATATATATATATATATATATATATATATATATATATATATATATATATATATATATATATATATATATATATATATATATGTATATATATATATATATATATATATATATATATATATATATATATATATATATATATATATATATATATATATATACACACACACATTTATATTGTATTACATAAAATCTTCGTTAATGTTGCTCATTGACGTCTGAGTAACCCATTTTGCCCTAACAGGTGTGCTGTCCGGAACCTGCTACATCGAATACCACAAGTTCAGCGACTACTACACCTCGTACCACAAGATGGAAACTTTCCACAACCCCTACCACTCCGAAGCCTACTACACCCCGTGCCACACCCAGATGGAGACTTTCTACAACCCCTACCACTCCGAAGCCTACTACACCCCGTGCCACACCCAGATGGAGACTTTCTACAACCCCTACCACTCCGAAGCCTACTACACCCCGTGCCACACCCAGATGGAGACTTTCTACAACCCCTACCACTCCGAAGCCTACTACACCCCGTGCCACACCCAGATGGAGACTTTCTACAACCCCTACCACTCCGAAGCCTACTACACCCCGTGCCACACCCAGATGGAGACTTTCTACAACCCCTACCACTTCGAAGCCTACTACACCCCGTGCCACACCCAGATGGAGACTTTCTACAACCCCTACCACTTCGAAGCCTACTACACCCCGTGCCACACCCAGATGGAGACTTTCTACAACCCCGACCACTTCGAAGCCTACTACACCCCGTACCACCCCTAGATGGAAAGTTACTACACCACGTACCACCCCTAGATGGAAAGTTACTACACCACGTACCACCCCCAGATGGAAAGTTACTACACCACGTACCACCCCCAGATGGAAAGTTACTACACCCCGTACCACTCCCAGATGGAAAGTTACTACACCCCGTACCACCCCTAGATGGAAAGTTACCACACCCCGTACCACTCCCAGATGGAAAGTTACTACACCTAGTACCACCCCCAAAGGGAAAGTTACCACACCTAGTACTACCCCCAGAGGGAAAGTTACCACACCCAGTACTCCCAGTTCCGGCGGCAGTCCGGAACCGAGTTCATCGCCTCTCACCAGTCTGCTGCCTCAGAGATGTGGCCAGGGACCTGAGCTGGATAGGATCCACGGAGGAACAGAAGCTCCCCTTGACGGCTACCCCTGGATGGCCGTGTTCGGCTACTTAAGTATGACGCTCACTACGTTATTCACTGATATAAAATCAACATGACAGTTATACATTGTAATAGATATCTCATATGATGATGATGAAAGGAAAATGATGTAGAGATAACTCTACTACGTACGTGTCAGATAACGGTATACATGGTAGGTAGATGATGAAGAATCGGACGCGTTTCTACCCATCGCATATTCGTATACCCTCAAACAGCGATCACAGCCGCTTCATCGGTGTCGCAGTCTCACAGCTCAAATGCCTAATCAGTACTTTACACACGATGTAAGATCTAAAATACCAACAGTGTGGAATGCAGTACGGAAAATTTACAAACTTTACTGATCAGCGCTCTCATCCCGCTATAAACTACCTCTCGGTTTATCTTGATGATTACTCCTTGTTCTTATAACTTGACTCTTGCACGACCAACTGTCAGACCTTTTGATCTTGAGATGGTAAGACCGTGAAAATGTTAAGGCTCCCGTTTCGAGTTGGACAGTACAATGTTCGAGTAAGGATAGCATTAATGATTGTAGGGCAGTTGATACAGAACGCCGCCCAAGACGAAGCCAAGGATAACGGTTAACTCCGAGTGGCCTAGCCTATCGAAGACTTAAGGTAACACGAGAGTTTTTGCGCTCAAGAAAGCGTTCGGGGGATTACTATAACTTGAGTAGAAAATATACTTATCTGCGGTGCAAAATCTAGCACACACACACACACACACACACACACACACACACACACACACACACAAATATGGGGTTATAAACTAAAGACATGCTTAGCAAGAGAATGATGTCTAATAAGAAAATGAGCACGTTTGATAGAAATTATCGGCTATACAGACGGATAAATAATTATGCCGAGTTGATAAACTACATTTAAATGCGCATCAAAACAATAGGTTAGAATAACAACATTTCAAGATCGAAATTAGACTCGCAGGAGGTCGATGCTACTGAAGATAGTCCAAAGAAATGATGGGACTCCAGCGGATCTGTGTCGTGTGTCGGTTTGAGCTTCGACGTTACAGGAGCTCAAGGAAGCGCCGTGTAAGACTAGAAGACCGAAAGATGGATGTTGACTATCTTGATGCCATGTGTTGACTGAAGACTGGAACATAGGCTCACCATTATACTTGAGCGTCGAGAGCGTTGATAGCTGCGCAGGGAAGGGGTTGCTGTAGCGTAGCCAGCTTGTAGAATGCTGCATGATGTGCCAGCGGATGCGGGGGCGGGCGGGGCCGTCAGTGAGCTGGAAGCAAGTTGTAGAGACGGATGCTCTGCACACGTCGTAGTTGTCGGGTGTTGATAGATACGATAAGCGCGAGCGCTCGCAGAACAGAGCTGCTGGGCGGAGGGCAAACAATCGAAATTGTGCCGAAGGATCCGAGACGAGCTGCTGATGCCAGGCTTCTGCCTGATTGATATATCGTCGGTTATCATATGACGAGACAGTGCTGATACAAGCATCGAGCCCGGATCAGTCTAAACCATTAACGCACTCGCTCCTGACTGGATTTAGAAGTCGTCCAGGAAAATTCGTTTGATTCCCTGTGCAGGTCTCATAAAACTGGGGCTGACTCGACAAAGTAATGCAGTATTTTGTAATTTGCGTAACGAAGTATCCACTCCTGGTATACATGGTATATATACATTTTCTTGTTCTAGCCGAGATGGTACGGGTAACTGAGGCTTAAGGCCATCTCATTACGTTATATATATATATATATATATATATATATATATATATATATATATATATATATATATATATATATATATATATATATATATATATATATAATCATATTCTAAGCCAGGTAGCCATTTTATCGACCAACCCCTCAGGGTGGATGAACAGCTGGGTTGACTGTGGACCGACTGCCGCAATCAGGAATTTCGAACCTATGTGCTCGAGCCTGGGCGGCCCGTAAATGCGTCAAGGTCAGGAGTGCTACACCACAGAGGACCATAAGAGGTATGTAGCAACTCGATAATAAGCGTAACAGACTCCATGATTACGTTAGACTTCAAAACTCAGACCAGGAAAACTTCATCTCACGAGCAGGATCGAGTGTTCGAACCGGGCATGAATACATATAGATACGTGTTCGTGTAGGATGTATGTTGCAGTCAACAACAGGTGTTACTTTTGGGCAAGGAGTAACCACCGTCTGTTAAATCGTGACACATTTGTTTCAAAACTTCATTTCAACAGTGTCATATATACATACATTATTTATTTATTTATATTTTATTTTGCTTTGTCGCTGTCTCCCGCGTTAGCGAGGTAGCATGGTTGATCGACCTGTCTGTCTATATATATATATATATATATATATATATATATATATATATATATATATATATATATATATATATATTTATTTATTTATTTATTGATAGACAGACAGGTCGATCAACCATGCTTGCCTTCTTATCCCAAACATCGCTCGTGATGATACCAACAAGTATCAAAAGTGTATGTCTAAGTAGAGCAAACGACAGAATCGAGTCATTGGAACAAACTGGTGCGATCCTTTTGTCTTTCCCAATGCTAATATTCTTATCCCGTTGCTGGTAGAGTTGTTCCAAGAGCTTGTCATAACAATGTCCTGAGTGTTGTACTCCATATCTAAGAGTTTCCGATTTTGCAGACAAGAAGACAGGGAAGTTACTGTTCCAGTGTGGAGGGTCGGTCATCAACGAGAGATACGTGCTGACGGCTGCTCACTGTGTCGACCCTTCAGCACTCAAAGTGTTTCCGCTGTAAGTGACGGAAGGGCAGCAGGGAGACGGAACAGATGACAACCAGTGGAATCGAGTTAGTCAAGTGGGGAATGTAGAGCGGCACAAATCATAAGTTTATAAGAATGTGCTGTCATCATTCTCGTGATTACGCAGGAGTGAATGTGCACCTGTTATCTCTCTTTCTTGTCTTTAGCTCCGTTCCACTTTACATTGAGGGTATCAGCCATACACAGACTTCTAGTTTACCCTCGCGTAATCCTGAACGTATGTTGAAAGTGCTTAAGTGAACATTCTTTTATTTCCACTTTAGCGTGATTATTTCTGATTTTTTACGTCACCTGCTAATTCGTTTTGTGTGTTCAGAATATCTTCCCTATTCCAATCCCCACCTTCATACACACAACACCTTTAGTATACATGG
This sequence comes from Panulirus ornatus, assembly GCF_036320965.1. Classification (NCBI taxonomy): domain Eukaryota; kingdom Metazoa; phylum Arthropoda; class Malacostraca; order Decapoda; family Palinuridae; genus Panulirus; species Panulirus ornatus. The sequence goes on along the minus strand of NC_092224.1, from coordinate 24,008,291 downwards.
CCATATATCATTCCTCTCGCATGGTCATCTTAAACCGTCAGCAGTTAACGAACTGCATTTCGTCCACCCCAGCCTCCTCCTAACACCTAGCGCCTCTCGTATCTGCAGCTCTTACTGCCGCCGATGCTCTTAACCAACACATCATCGGCCATGCAGTCTTCATGATAATACCACCTTAAAATCTTTTAAGCTATGCATCTCTCCCATGATGACTTTTTCAAACTACACATCCATTTGCCTTCATTCTTTATCTGTTCTTTAATCAAAATTTTCTTGTCATCTTTCTCTATCATCCTTAGCTTTCCCCTTATTTAGACCTAAAAAATATCAGTTTCCAACGTATACAGGGAGACCATTTTACCATGCAAGTTTCATAACACACTCTACTCTTGATTTGTGTCACTCGGACCTCAAATATTTTCCCTTGCATAGATCTACCGGTAAAATCATCTTCCCTACCACCATCCTCACTGGGTTCCACTGTCAACGAGCTAATCACATTAAGAGCTCTCGATTCTTATCTATTCAGGCTAACATTGACCCCTGACTGTCATACTTAATAACAGGAGGAAGGCGTTACTACACTCATTTTCAACATCATCCTTCACAGATTTCCAGGTTGATCGACCAGTCAATTCAATTCCTACTCTGATGAAGGCAACAGTAAAGCATCATCTACATACAGCAACCGGTATCATCTGCCAGCCTTCGTTCACATTTTGTGCAATGCCCCCATCCACATCTGTTTCATTCCTACTCATTCGCACCATCATTTTCTCCCTGAAACAAGCAATGATTATGTTTCTCAAAAGATATCTGCCACAGAGCTTCTGGAAGTTCTTTCCTGGTGCCTACTGAAACGTCTTTCTATTTCCTGAGATGCCGTATTTACTTCTTTTCCCTCTACAACTTTCTCTTGATCTGCTTGTGTGGAAAAATCTGATCAACAAACTGTCCTAAAGTCGGAGATCCACTACGTTGTTCTTCATTTCTAAATGTTACATCAACTTGCAGCCTTACCTATCCAGATGTCTTTTACTCCATCATCCACTTTAACTGCTTTAAAAGCACTGTCTCTACCTCTTGATAAAGTCAGCTTTTCTTAGACTTGTCAAGTGTACTTACGTTTTTCTTTAAGGTTTCCGTCTTCTCATTTAGCTTCTTGTAGATTTGCTTCTTATTTTCTCTTGGGTTTTCATCTGTCACAAATTTTAAGATCTTTATTTCCCTTTTTTGCTTTTATTATTAATGCACCAAGCATTTTACTGTCTTAGTAAGGACTTTACATATTGATAATAGTTGCCTTGTATATAAGTACTGTTTCACTGAAAGACTTAATATCTTTCAAACTCTTTCCTTATCAACTCATTTCGTGAAATGTTCTTTTCTTCCCATAATATTGTCTTATACATGTCATATATCTTTGGCAAAAAAAAAAAAAGTAGGATCCCCCGAAATTCTACGCAGAAAAACACTCATACAGATGCCATAAGGTTAAGATAAACAAAGTGAGGTTCAAAAACGAATTAGAAATCTTAAGATCACCGTAACTGTCTCGTAGAATGCCTATCTAATTTTGTATCTAGTCCTGTTGAAACTACTACAGTATACCACAATATCAGTTGACAAAACGTAACTCCAACACTAATCCTTTCAATACTGTTCTAGAAAAGTCATCCGCTTGGGGGAGTGGGACCTGAGCACCGAGGTCGACTGTGAGGATACGCTCATAGGATTCAAGTACTGTGCTCCTCCCGCCCAGGAATTCACCTACGAAGATATCATAATCCACTCGAAGTACGACACTCGGACTAATTATTCGGATGACATTGCTCTCGTCAGACTCGACCGTCCCGTCGACTTTTCAGGAAGTAAGTGATTCTTTTTCCTTAATTCATTGTGGGAGTTGGCTGGGGTGTCAACCCTGGCAAATAGGACACCTACAGGATTCCTGGCAGCCAGGAGGTCACCGTGCAGGTGTCTGGGAAATCAGCCCTGGCAGGAAGGACACCGTGCATATGGCTGGGAGACCCCTGGCAACTAGGACACCTGGAGATGGCTGGGGAGCCACACCTGGCAGCTAGGACACCTGCAGGTGGCTGGGGAGTCACACCTGGCAGCTAGGACACCGTGTAGGTGGCTAGTGGAGCTGCTGGCACCCAAGATAGTGACCACGCCAGAGGCCGTCCTAACCGCACTGATTGGCTGCCTACAGTGCAAGGCCTGTACACGGTAAACAACCTGCAGATCATTAACGACAACAACGACTAACAATCTCAGCTTTGTTTCCTTAATCACAACAACCAGTTACCTTAATATCGCCTCCAGGAACCTGGTCTGAAGGCAGTTCGTACCTACTAACATTTACCAATTACTGAACGCGTATTTGCCTTGACCTTAGCTTCCGACTTTATATTTGATACCGACAAAGACAATTTTCATGAATTCGCTCACCTACAAAGTTTTATACCAAATGTTAGGGTACAATAAACATATCATCTGTCTAGCAATACTGTCGTGGTAAAGGTTGACCATCAATAATTCAATTGGTATTTTCCTTCTAGGGTCGGTTCAGCCTGTGTGTCTGCCACCTCAAAATATGGACATTCGAGAAATGATTGGGGAGCGGGAAGCCGTCGTGGCGGGCTGGGGATTCACCGAAAAAGGACCTGGCAGCGATAGGCTGTTGAATGTTTTCTTACCAATGTTTGATAAGAAGACTTGTAATGACACCCGCAGAGGGATCCTGGTTAACGAACAGGTAAATAATGCGAAATGTTTGGTGGTCAGGATGTGAAAAAGGGGAGGGGTGGGATGAGGAAGATCAGTTGCAAGTGAAAATGTGGTTGTTTATGATTTCCAATTGAAATGATGGCGAGTGCTTCTGAGCATACTCGAGTTAACTCAGTGTGTGGGCATTGATGTTGATACTCGCCATAGACACAACATCTTATAACTACCGACTGTTATGGCAGAGGTGAAGTATTCCATGACCATCAATCTTGTTGACTTCATCGCCAGCTTCCGTCTTCTCTCTCATCCCTTATGTCTGGTAAATACTTGTAAGCTAACCACGTAGCCTACTGCACTCGGAGGTACGATAATGCTCAGTTACCTCCCCCATCAAAAATATAAACGAAATAGGAAGCATATACAGCTGTTCTTTAAGGAATTTTGCTAATCATATCTCTCATCTGCTCTTGCTTAGCGTTTCTTTTGGTACCCCTACATGTATATTCTATGTTAAGATGGGCTTTGCCACAAACATTCTTCTCCATGATAAACATCACTGAATGTTTGATGGAAATATATAACAAGTAAGGTACATAATAGGAAGTATTAGAGGACAATCGTCCTCACGTCAGTTGATCAATGAGTGGTCTCAGCCTCCACTAACCTGACCAGTCTTACTCATATATTTCATGCCGATTTGTCTGCAGGTCTGTTTTGGAGGTCGCAAGGGAGAGGACTCGTGCAGAGGTGACTCAGGCGGTCCCCTGATGGTGTCAGGCAAAAATGGTCCGCCCTTCCTTCAGATTGGTGTGGTGTCGTACGGTGCAGTACTGTGTGGCTCGAGTGGTGTGCCGGGCGTCTACACCTCTGTCGCTTACTACAGAAACTGGGTCGAACAAAATCTGAAACCCTAAAAGTAAAAGAACGATAGTGTATAGTGCAGAATATACTGATACGTGTGGAAATAGCTAAAAAAAAAAAAAAAAAAAGGCTAACGTTCGCGAGCGAATGTAGTCTCTTCCTGTCCACCTGAAGTATCTTTGTGATAAGTCAAATAGAGAATGTAGCAACTATTGAGTTTCCTCCCCGTTGGTTGAAACGAATGGATTACTGGCAAAAAAAAGAAAGATATTGAATTTTTTGGTGATCTCTGGCCTCTAACGAAGGCAGAATTGGGCATTACCAATTTGTCACGCATGTATTTTCCCTCTGCTTATGTACAGCTCGACTGCTTGACCATCCGCCACGATGGATTCTTCTCTTTCCCTCCACGTCCTAAAATCCTCTACATCCTGGATGTGAACGTACAGAACAGTGATTGGTTAGCCTCTAATCAGCATTACCTTAGGGGAGTCAAGGCCCTCTTATTTCTTTTTTCCGTTCTTAACGATCTGGAACAAATTATAATTTAGTAGTCAACACGAGTTGCCAACCGTCGTGACGACTCTTCCTATACACTAGAATTCTTTTTTTAACCTCTGAACTTTCCAACCACATCATACGCTATTCTTAGCCCCGTAGGTTTCCCCTAGCCACAATCTTAACTCTGTCACGTCCAACTTTACAGCTCCTATTCTACCCCTTCCCCCTCGAGCTGTCAACTTTGGAAGAACTCATTAGTCATCAGTGAACTGTAGGTATAGTGACTTTCTTTGAGACCAGTGATGCTTTGCCAGCTGGAATATCTCCAGCTGTGCTGACAGTATAGCGGAGGTTATCTCAGCTGAAGTGAAGTAATACAATCCTTCTACTAAATCTTTATCCGCCATTCCCCCAGTCGCACTTTGATCGCTCTTGCTTTGATGCCTGTCGCCTCAGGGACAAATTATATTAGGCCATGAAACTCTTTTCTTCCCCTGAATCTCACTCTGCTTGGACACACTGGAAACATCCTATATTCACAATTCCTCCACCATCTTGTCCCACTGAACCTATGCCATTCCCTTATAACTTCCGCGTACAAGGACATCTAAGTGCGTTGCTTCCCTAATTCTCACTCTCTTTCGCGCTGTGGGATATTTCGAAGTGGGGAAGTAATAAACCCAGCTGTTCCTTGTATCTCTTTCTAAATCTCTCACTCGCTTCATACCATCAAATTCCCAAATACCGGAACTCTAATAAGGTACAACATACATATGTTGGGCATAACCATATTCTCCAACTCTGTCCTAGGAACACTGAATAATGAACATGGCAAAATCTCCCTAAAAGCTGTGTTGCATAGATCCCGTAATTATTTCACTTGTAAGCCCCTGTCACACATCCCAGCGAGAAACGTTCATATATCTGGGATGGCTCATATCGATCAAGAGAGGAGACAATGATTACCTTAACTGAAAACATTTTAAGACCAGATGACCTATAAACCAACAAGAGGCAAAAACATTCTCGACCTTGCCCTCACCACCGACACCAACTTGATCAACTGCGAGGTCGGCGTGCCTCCGACAAAGTGACCAAAAAGTTATTAGGCGAGGTAAATACTACGGTGTGAAATGAACTATAACACGTTCATGATCCCAGATCGCAAAGAGCAAACTAGGAGAAAGTTAGACACAGACCAGTCGACTGCAGTAACTAGCTAAAACTCCTTGATCTTAACACAGTGGAAGTGATGGAGAGCATTTATATAAACAATTTATTTCCTACCGAGAACAAAGAGGTAAAGAAGAATGATGAACGGAGTTAGTGTAATCTCAAAAGCGGCCTGGATAGAAGCATCATTTCACCACAAGATAAAGAATTTCAAGAAATATGAGGTAATGGAAGACAAAGAAGTACTGACAATAGAAATGGAACAATGCAGAGTAAACACAAGCATGATTTTTTTTCCTTTTACATAAATGTTAAATGTAACCTCCAAAGATTCCGTCGCATGTGTTAGAGGAAGAAACAACGTAGAAAATGCATTAGCATCATGAACAACCCAACATGACAATCAAGTAACTGATGACAGAAATGTAATGGCCTTCATACAGAAAAAAAAAAATCTTTCGATCCTTTATATACAAAATAGAAAGATTCATACATCCACCGCCAAAGAAATGGTTTCGAAGATCCGATGACGAAATATTAAAGGTATAACAGAAATTCAGAGTTATGAAGTATCACAAGACTTAGGTCAAATCCATCCCAACGAATCAAGCGGTACTGATCACCTAACCCTAAGATACCTGAAGGAGGCCAGACACCAACCCTAACGAAACTATCAATATATGTATATATATATATATATATATATATATATATATATATATATATATATATATATATATATATATATATATATATATTCCATACTATTCGCCATTTCCCGCGTTAGCGAGGTAGCGTTAAGAACAAAGGACTGGGCCTTTGAGGGAATATCCTCACCCGGCCCCCTTCTCTGTTCCTTCTTTTGGAAAATGATAATAATGAAAAGAAAAAAAAACGAGAGGGGAGGATTTCCAGCCACCCGCTCCCTCGCCTTTTAGTCGACTTCTACGACACGCAGGGAATACGTGGGAAGTATTTCTTCTCCCCTATCCCCAGGGATATATATATATATATATATATATATATATATATATATATGTGTGTGTGTGTGTGTGTGTGTGTGTGTGTGTGTGTGTGTGTGTGTCACCGACAGAAGGTAAGGTACGTACCTAAGAACTGGAGCTTAACAAGTTGCCCTGTGCATAAGAGACAAGAAGCGTGTCTTAATTACCACCCTACTAAGTCTCACCTCAGTTTTGGGTGAGATGATGGATAACATATATTGGCTTCCGCTGGAAAAATATATTGACTAACACATTTACGAGAATTTCTCATTAATATGTGACAACTGTGGCCTAAAAGTATCAACAAGGCTTTCAAAAGGCATTCGACGGAGTACATAAGGAGAGACGAACAAAGCCCAGCTTAGTCCTGTATGAGCGCACCACTTTATAACAACGTGTGATTTTAGACGGTGAAACCCCTGACTTGGCCCACTTTCACTTCCTAACATACACTAAGGATTAAGAACTGGGTCTCGTATCTAGTGTCTCCAAATCTGCTGACGACAAACAGCCAGTAGGGAGAGAGCTCTGAATAGCAGTACTGGGAAATATTTCAAGGGGATCTTAAACTGAGTGGCCAGATAAATGGCAAATGAAGTTTAAGACATGTAAAGGAGAGGGTAAAGTGGGGAAAAAAAAATGTACAACGACAGACGACAAAATTGATTCTATCTCTGAATGATCTCCCGTAAGAGAAGGTAAGACGATTAGACTCATTTCATTTTTCTTAAGAAGCGCAGACTTTACCGTGACGTAATGCAACTTTTAGAGAAACTTTGAATTTACCTGACATCTGGTATCAGACTTAAAAGATATAACACTGACGCGGAAAAAGTTCCTTTGCAAGTAAATGCGTTAAACATTGGAACTACTTACCGTTAAACATTATTAATGCAAAACTATGAATACCTTCAATAGAAAAAAACTACACAATTTTCTCAGCAGTTCGGTTATCTGCTAAATGATTCCGAAAGAAATTCATATATACAGTAATTCGTTTTTCTTTTTCTTTCTCATTCCAGACCTTAAGAACGAACTTAAATGGTGAACAAAACCGGTTGTGTGTCAGAGAGGGCAGTGAAGGAGACTCTTGTTGCAGGATTTTTGCTTTCGTTCTATACTTTTAAATTCTAAATGCTTGTAGACAGTGGCCTGGGGGAAAAAACTGCTAATGGGTTAGTGGCCTGGAGGAGAACGGCTGGTGGGTGGTGGAGTAGGGAACAACAGCTTACTTGGGGCGACGGCTGGTGGGTAGTGGCACCGTCACTAGCATGGGTAGCATGGCTTATGGGGAATTACCTGGGGACCACGGCTGGTAGGTATTGGCCAGGGAAATACGGCTAGAGGATAGAGGCCGGGGGAAAAGGCTTATGGGTAATGGCAAGGCCAATCAATTACACCTCGAGAGTAGTGGCCTGTGGAACACGGCTAGGCAATACACCTGGTAGGTGTTTAGGTCCGCGTCAGAGGCCCATCGATGTTCATAGTTTGCGTGAGACGTTGTTGTGACCTTCCCCCAATTGAAGGGTGCAATGTAATGTTCAGTAATAATATACTGACGGCAACTCGAAGCAGTCAGCGGCCAAGGTCACCAAGATTTTTTTTTTATTTCTTTGTATCATCTTGGCAATGAGTAGACTTTCCAGTGTTGCCATCATAGAGCAAGTCTGAAGAATAAAAAGAAAAAAAGGCAATTTGACAGATATATCTTTAATGTCTGTCCCACAACCTTCCATAGTCTTCTTAAGACGGATTCAACAGTAATCATCGTCTTTAACCACCATATATAAAAATACACACCGTCCACATAGCGACATGCTTGGGCAAAAGGGACTACCAGGATCTTGACAGCCATTTTCAGGAAAATACCTGAACCAGAAATGTTCCAGTTTCCTGGAAAACAAATAAGACGTTCGAACCGGGCCAGGGAGAGTCTAGGGGTGTTGGCTGGCCTAACCCAGATCACCGCCACCACTGTCTAGCTAGCTCAGTTCTCGCTGCGCACCCGCGTGAGAGGACGACTTAAGGTGTTTTCCTCTTTTCTCCCTTTCTCTACAACGGCCTTTAGAGTGTAAATAATCTCAAGGAACCATACGTGGACCAGTCTACAGTGAAATATACAAGTCATCTCACAATCATGGGGTTAAAGGTAAGCCGACATTCTATCGTTAACATCACTTTCACTGTTCACTAAATGAGGATCATACACACACACACACACGAGGATTTGATATTTGGAAAGGTCAGGAATACAACATAAGCACGATGCAGGTTTCCGGAGTGGAGAGAGGCGTGGGATAGTTGTCAGGGCGACCCACAGTGGTTCTAGTGTGATGGTGAAGCGTTAGCGTGCCACGTCAGTTGAAGTCCTTCAGGTGGCTAAGGCCGAATGTGAGCACGCACGTGTATACCAATTTTGCAAATGATTACTTTTGTATTGAGGAGAAAGTGTATGACCACCATTTCCATGTCCTAAGTTGGATGATTTACATTAAGATATGATGCAAAACTTGTTGTCTGATTTACAACAATAAGATATGATTCGTTACTTGTTGCACGATGATTTACAACAATAAGATATGATTCGTTACTTGTTGCACGATTTATATTGAGATATGATGTGTTGCTTAGTGGAATTCCCAGGCCAGCCCGGAATGAACTTTGATGATGGCACAACAGCAACATAAAACGTTGGGGTTTTGTATGTTCTAGATTCTAAAGTTGAAGAGCGTTCTGATTTATCACACTGCTCTGATACATCACACCACACTACCCTGATACATTATACCACACTGCCCTGATACATCACACCACACCAACCTGATACATCACATCACACTAACCTGATACTTCACACCACACTACCCTGATACATTACACCACAATGCCCTGATACATCACACCACACTCTCCTGATACATTATACCACGTTGCCCTGATATATCACACCACACTGCCCTGATACATTACACCACATTGCCCTGATACATCACACCACACTAACCTGATACATCACATCACACTAACCTGATACTTCACACCACACTACCCTGATACATTACACCACACTGCCCAGATGCATCATACCACACTGCCCTGATACTTTACACCACACTGCCCTGATACATCACACCACACTGCCCTGATACATTATACCACACTGTCATGATACATCACACCACACTGCCCTGATATATTATACCACACTGTCGTGATACATCACACCTAACTCTCCTGATACATTATACCACGTTGCCCTGATATATCACACCACAGTAACCTGATACATCACACCACGTTGCCCTGATACATCACACCACACTCTCCTGATACATTGTACCACGTTGCCCTGATATATCACACCACACTCCCCTGATACATTATACCACACTGTCCTGATATATCACACCACACTGCCATGATATATTATACCACACTGCCCTGATACATCACACCACACTCTCCTGATACATTATACCACGTTGCCCTGATACATCACACCACACTACCCTGATACATCACACCACACTGCCCTGATACATCACACCACACTCTCCTGATACATTATACCACGTTGCCCTGATATATCGCAGCACATTGCCCTGATATATCACACCACATTGCCCTGATACATCACACCACACTCTCCTGATACATTATACCACGTTGCCCTGATACATCACACCACACTGCCCTGATACATCACACCACACTGCCCTGATACATCACAACACACTGTCCTGATATATCACACCACACTGCCCTGATACATCACAACACACTGTCCTGATACATCACACCACACTGTCCTGATACATTATACCACGTTGCCCTGATACATCACACCTCACTGTCCTGATACATCACACCACACTGTCCTGATACATCACACCACACTGTCCTGATACATTATACCACGTTGCCCTGGTACATCACACCTCACTGCCCTGATACATCACACCACACTGCCCTGATACATCACACCACACTGCCCTGATACATCACACCACACTGCCCTCATACATTATACCACGTTGCCCTGATACATCACACCACACTGCCCTGACACATTACACCACACTGTCCTGATACATTATACCACACTGTCCTGATACACCACACCACACTGCCCTGATACATTATACCACACTGCCCTGATACATCACACCGCACTCTCCTGATACATTATACCACACTGTCCTGATATATTATACCACGTTGCCAATACTACTGTCTCATTATGTCATTATCGATACATTGCTCGGTATACATGGGTTTGTGCATGCATGCATGCCTACCTGTGTCTATAGAATTACACCTTGAATGCACATATTGCCGTGTTAAGTTAGCACTGGTACGATGACACACAGTCATACAATCTGATATTATACATTATAGTTGTGGTGTGATATTCCACAAAGGCCCAGTCCTCTGTTCTTAACGCTACCTCGCTAATGCGGGAAATGGCGAATAGTTTAAAAGAAAAAGAAAAAGTTGTGGGGACATGCACTCCTGTGTCCACTGGATGTGGCTGACCACATAAAGGCTTACCTTCAAGTAGTTGTTCCTGAGCACTTTGTATGTAGCGTCACACGTCTCGGGAATGATGATGATATGTACGAAGGAACTCCTCGAGATCCGTGACGTGTACTGGAGGCTTCTGCTCCTGTGGCCAAATATCTGAGGGTTACAACCTCAAGCCGTGGCGATCGTCGTGCGCTTATCATCGAGTCTCTCATATTTGTGTCGGTCCAGGATACAAATGGACGCACTTTAGCTAGCTAGCAGTGTGTTGTAGGACAACTCAGGGGTTATCCGAATGTAGCGCTTGAAGACATCTTGTCTCTTGGCACGCTGCATCTCACTGAATGTTTGGTTAAAAGTTCCACACCGTTTGTTTTGCAGCCACAATATCCCTCCATTCACCCCGTTTCTTTCTCTTTTTCATCAATATCCCAGCAGTCATAACACTTAACAGTGCGGCCTTCCGTGTTCTCAGTCTAGGAGCCATGATTCACTCCTCCCAGTAGATTTCCACACACTGGCCCATACCGTCGTTGAGCCACTTCCGTGTAAACACCCACCTGTCTGCTAAACAGTCGTTAGCAACATGCTCCGACCCCTGGCCTCGACACTGATCCGAAACATGCTCGAACACCGTACGTGGCAACTGACCGTGTAGCCGAGCCCTTACGAGAAGACGAGCCTTGCACAGTTTATAAAAACATCCTGTGTAACAGAGCGAGGTATGGCTTGCCAGGATTCCTGGAAGATGTTAGTGTTATGGCCCCCCGAGCTGGGCATACTTCTCTCTAGGGGAGGTCGGATAGTCACTGACTCGTCTGTGTAATGCGTAACGTAGGATGCCATATTACCAAGGCTGTTATTTCAGTTTTGGTTAATTTCTTCACTAATTCGTTTTTTTTTTTCACTTCCCCACTCAATAGAGTTTCTTTGTGTCATTATTTGATAATGTGTCACTGTATGGTCTTATTCGAGCACCGTAATTATCATATTTTGCACATAGTCTAATCCTATATGGAACCTGCTATGGACAATCTCATGTCTTTTATGAGTTTAACAATTTAGTCTTTATAATTAACCTACTGCTGTACTCGTGATACATGCTATGGAGGACCTTACTCACTAATTCTCTTACATTATTCTTGCAGTATGGTAATTGGTCATTACTAGCTAATCAGTCGTACAAGAGTTGCCATAATTGGCACATCTTCCTCCGCGGGAGAGGTGTGATGAGGGATCTGTGGGGGATGCCAGCCTCCCGCAGCTGGCCTCACGACCCGGGTCACCCACCACACTACCGCAGTGCCTCCACACCTTTAGCTAGACCGCACTTAGAATATGCCGATTAAATCTTATCTAAACTTGTTTAAATACGAAGGAAAATCAGTAAAATACTAAAAAAAAAAAAAAAAAAGCATCGAAAGTAACTCTAAAACAAACCTTTTTGAAGACAGATCAAAAGTGCATCCTCACAAGAATGTATCAAAAGCTTTCAAAACTTTTTGATTTTGGCAGTCTAACTCCTAACAATATCTTCAAATTGGAAGTCTAACTCCTGACAGTATCTTCAAATTGGGTAGAGATACGATGATCAGAAACTATGGTGTGAAGTTAAAGGGAAACCAACGATATATAAACTTAGGCAAAAACTTTCATCTGTAGACTTACACACCAGTGAACTAAACTGCAACCAACGGCTAATAGCTTTGAACCATGACGGAGTGTTGCGTGGAGTTTCCACTGGGAGAATAAAGAAGAACTGGGTTGAAGGTGAGTTATTCCCAACGGAGGGAGGTCTACGTCAAGGATGTGACTAATCAATGTATGGACGAGGGAGGAGTTTGCGGAGGTGAAGCACTTGCTGTTTCCAGGAGGAAGTTCTGGAGGCTGTCTCCTGGGAGGAAGATCCAGAAGCTGATGTCAGATTTGGATGATCGTGTGAAAGAGGAGAACTGAGGGTTACTGTGGACAAGAGAGAGGCAATGAGGTGCATCTGGAGGTGGGAGAGGGATGGAACAGGAGCATGGTTTGGTTACAAGTTTAAATATCTAGGGGTGGGCGAGGCAACGGGTTCAACCATGGGGAGTGAAGTGAGTTCACAGTCCTGGGTGCAGCAAGGAGTGTGTGGACGTATTTAAAGGGATGATTCTAGACAGTGTTGTATGGTGGCAAGTCTTGAGCGAACCTCGAGCGCATAAGGGAGGAAAAGGTGCGTGTGTAGGAAATGAACTGCATGAGGATGGTATGTGGTGTGAAGCGGGTTGATCGTGTAAGGAACGACAGTGGCAGAGAGAGGTGTAGGAGTAAGCGCAGTCTCTTTGAGAGGTCAACCAGGATGTACTGAATTAAATCATGCATATGGAAAGGATGAGCGACAGAGAGAGACTAAGAAGATGTAGAAGTCAGAAGTGGTGGAAGCAAGGGGGAGACGACCGTAAAGGCTAAAGGATGGACTGAAGGAAGCTTTAGGGCATCGGAGCCTTAACATTCAGGAGGGTGGGGGGCGTGCACTGGTGAAAATTAATCGCTTCGATATGGTATATGGGGAACGACGTGCTTTCACTGGAGTGAACCAGGGCCTTTAGAATAGTAAATATAAACGACATGAGCGATGCAGCTGTGGATGATGAGCCTTGGTTTGGGTGCATCACACATGACAGTTAGAGATTGATGTGAGCAAGGGGAACCACTGTTCGTTCATTCCTGACGCTACCTCAGCAAAGGCGGGAAAGGCTTCTGGGAACATAGCTTGCCTTACTTTCTCGCCTAAGGATTCACTTCTATAGGACATCTGCAGCTGTACACTTCAACTAGACGGGGCAGCGAGTCATCAAGTGTAGCTAGCGGTGTGTGTGCGTCTTTGTGAGTTAAGCACAAGACAATACGGAACAGATAAGTTACTTCAAGAACCTAGCCAGCAGATCTGTCTAGATTTTAACCTTCCCTCGCTAGATGACGGAACCGGTCGTGTCCTACGTGGTTCTGATCAGGATTATTTTAAGCTTGGTCAAGTACCTGGGTTTACCAGGTGGTCGCGTAACGAAGGGGTGACGTCACCTTACGCTTGCGGCACACCTGTGGGTGGTGTGTGGTACACACTGGCTGGCCTTTCCTCCCTCGCAACACAGGTGACGTCATCGGACGTGTTTTCCAGAGTGGACGTGAAGTGTTCAGCGTCACATTCAGTCGGAAGAGTGACTTGCTTAAGCGATAACCATGAGAGGTAAAGATACTTTACTGTTCGCAACAACGAGTCTCGGTGAGCACCGCCCTGCAGCGCCGGCGATACAACCAGATGTTACCTTCTGAAAACAATGAAGTTCTTTTAGAATCGACATCCCTATGATGGTGTCTTTCGACTGTACCAGAAAGTACATTAGCTGAGGAATTAACTGTCAGACACACACACACACACACACACACACACATGCTAGTGTGTGTGTGTGTGTGTGTGTGTGTAGGAGTTAAGAATAGTACATATATACAAGATTAAGAGACGGGGCAACACGAGTGTAAAAGTCTCTCCCCGTAATACGCAAATAATACACACACACACACACACACACACACACACACACACACACACACACCATTAACATCCCCTTCTGTCTGTCTCATGGACGTCTCCCTCCCTCCCACATGTTCAGGTCCCGGTAACTCAAAGCCTTTCTTACTCCATCCTTCCACAACCGTGGACTGCTCCTCGTCCGCCTGGCTCCGTCCACTTGTGACACATATATCCGCGTCTCCCTTCCTTCATCCTCTCCATATACCCTAACCAATTCATTATGCTATGTTCAGCTCCCTTCCAACACACCTCTCTCCTACTGTATTATTCCTAACACGATCGACCATCTTCACGCCACACATTGTCCTCCTTCGTCTCACATTTAATGTATCCACCATCTTCCATTTGTTTGCATTTAGGGGCCACAGCTCCCACTCTTACAGAACCGTCTGGACTGCAATACCATCAAACATACTCATCTTTCTCTCTCTCTTCAGTGCTTACTGGACCTTTTTACCCCCTTCATCCACCCTACTGCGCACTTCAACTCCCATAGTTACATTTGCTGCCCTGTCCCAGGTACCTGAAACACTCGACTACCTTTAGGTTTTTCCCAGACTCACACACAAGCCAACCCGCCTCGATCCTCTGCTGAATGTCATCACTTTACTTTTATTGGCAGTAACTGTCAACTCCCTCCTTCCGTAGACTCTCCTTAACTCGCATACCAACTTTTGCAGTTTCTCACTCTAGTCAACCACCAAAGTCGCGTCATCTGTAAACATCAACTGATTCCCTGCCTAAATCCTCCTTCCTTCCAAGCCCACCAGTAAACCTGCCCCTCTCTCCAAGTCTCCCACATTTACCTCCCGTACCAATCTATCCATTGAGAGGATAAACAGCTAAAATGACATCACCCATCTATGACACAGACCCACATTCACTTAGGACAAATCACCCACCGCCCTTTCCACTCACAATTTATGTCACGCTCTCCTGATAAAGCTCCTCACTTCTGTAGTATCTTTCTTCACACACTGGGTATTAGTGATGGGTGATTTGAATGCGAAGGTGAGTAATGTGGCACTTGAGGGGATAACTGGAGGGCCTAGGGTATTCAGTGTTATGAATAAAAATGGTGAATAGAAATGGTAAACAGCTTGTGTATCTGTGAGCTGAAAAAGGTCTGGTGACTGAAATACCTGATTTAAAAATAAAAGGGGACGTTTACATATATATGTATATGAGTGGGAAAGACGGTTAACGAGCATTATTGGATTATTGGATGATTGACAAGCGTGTAAAAGAGGAACTTTTGGATGTAAATGTGCTTAGAGCGGGATGTCTGATCACTATCTTATGAAGGCGAGAGAGAAGATATTTTGAGGTTTTCGGAAAATAGGAAACAGTATCGGTGAGAAGAAAGTGGTGAGAACAAGTGAGCTTGGAAAAGAGACTTGTGTGAAGAAATACCAGGAGAGACTGAGTGTAGAATGGCAAAAGGTGAGAGTAAATGAAGTTAGGGGAGTGGGTGGGGAATGGGAGGTGTTTAGGGAAGCAGTGCTGGCTTATGCGAGGAATGCATTCGGCATGAGAAAGGTGAGAGATGGGCAGCTTTAAAAGAGTAGCGAATGATGAGATGGAGTAAAGTTGCTAGTGAAAGAGCAAAGAGAGGCGTTTAGGCCTGTATTTACAGGGAAGGAGTGCAGGGGCTGAAAAAGAGGGCAAATGAGATTTTGGGTGAGAGAGTATCACTAAACTTTAGGGAGAATAGAAAACCTCTTGTAAGGAGGTTAATAATGTGCGAAAAACAAGAGAACAAATAAGAACATTGGTCATGGGGCAAAAAGGGAAGTGATAACAGGTAGTGATGAAGCGAAGAAAAGATTGAGTAAGTATTTGAAGGACTGTGGAATGTATTCGATGATATGGTAGCAGATGTAGGATGTTTGGGTGGAGTGGTATGCGAGGTGAGAGATTCATGGAGAGTGGTTTGGTGAAGAGAGAAGAGGTGGTGAAATCATTACGTAGGATTAAATGTAGCAAGGCGGCTGGTGTGGATGGAGTTGCAGTAGGATTTATCAAAAAAGGGAGTGACTGTGTTGTGGGTTGGTTAGTTAGGATTTTCAGTTTATGCATAAATCTTGGTGAGGTGCCTGAGGATTGGCGGAATGCATGTATAATGCCATTGTATAAAGGCAAGGGGGATAAAGGTGAATGCTCAAACTACGCACGTATAAGTTTGATTACTGTACCTGGTAAGTTGTATGGAAGTGTAATGAGTGAGAGAGTGAAGGCATGTACAGAGCATCAGACTGGAGAGGAACAATGAGGTTTTAAGAATGGTGAAGGATGTGTGGATCAAGTGTTTGCTGTAAAGAATGCGTGTAAGAATCGGATGGATTTGTATGTGGCATTTCTGGATCTGGAAAAAGCATATGATAGGGTTGATAGAAATGCCTTTTCGAAGGTTTTGAGAATATACAGTGTAGGAGAAAAGCTGCTAGAAGCAGAGAAGATATTCTCAAGACTGTCAAACACATGAACGAGTAGGAAGAGAGGAGAGTGAATTGTACAAGTGTAGGTTGGGTCTGCGGCAGGGGTTTGTGATGTCACCATGGTTGATTTTTTAAGGATGGGGTACTGAAGCAGGTAAATGCAAGTCTTGGAGAGAGGGGAGCGTATGCAAACTGTAGGTGATGGGAGGGCCTAGGAAATGAGTCATTTGTTGTTTGCTGATGATACAGCACTAGTGACAGATTCGAGTGAGAAACTACAGACGTTGGTGACTAAGTCTAGAAGTGTGTGAAAGGAGGGTAATGAGAGTGAATGAGAATAAAAGCAAAATTATTGCGTTTAGCAGGGTCGAGGGATAGATAAGTCGGGGTGTGAGTTTGAATGGAGAAAAACTGGAGGAGGTGAAGTGTTTCAGATACCTGGGAGTGGACATGGCAGCGGATGGAACCTTGGAAGTATAAGTGAGTCATAGAGGGAGCGAAGGTTCTGAGAGAACTGATGAATGTGTGTAAAGAGACGTTATCTAGGAGGGCAAAAATGGGTATGTTTGAAGATATGGTATTCCCAACCATATTTGTTTCTCTTTTTGTAGATTCCTGGTGATGTCTCTGTGAAGGCGAAAGCTTGAATGATAATGAATAATAATGGAAAATTGGTGTTTGAGCACCCACTAAATGGTAGAATACTAATGAGAAAACTAGTGAACATAAGAAAGATTAATAACTAAATATGCTGTTGTATTCAACTCTATGTTTACTACAGAAATCCTGTGTGTGTGTGTGTGTGTGTGTGTGTGTGTGTGTGTGTGTGTGTGTGTGTGTGTGTGTGTGTGTGTGTAAAAACTGATTGTATTTCCTTCTTCCCACCAGAGAGTCAGCTGCAGCCTTGGTCTGAGGCGCCCCTCTCCCTTGCTGTTGCTGCTGCTGCTGGTCCAGCTGGCCGCCACACAGAGTAAGTACACTTGTCACCTTCACCAGTGACGTGTGATGCGGGACGAGTTAAGGCCAGGCTATGGTAGGGACGGGTAGGTGGTGGTAGTTTAGGAACTACACTATGGTAGGGAGAGGTAGGTGGTGGTAGTTTGGGAACTACACTATGGTAGGGACGGGTAGGTGGAGGTAGCTTGGGAACTACACTGTGGTGGGGAAGTATGTCATGGTAGGTGGAGGGAGCTGGTATTCCCATCTCCTATCATGCAGTTACTGAGGAATGTCAACTATAACCTTACCTTGTGGGTCTATATTCATAATTTAGCTTGATACTTCGTCCTGCTCTTGTGTTAGAGGATCTAGTGGTAGATCAGTTAAGTCATTAGTGTCCTGTGCGATGAATTGTTTACCTAAAAACAGTTACTGATTAACTAAAATGATGAATTTAGATTTTTTTTCGTTATATAAAAGGTGATGTATGAATTATAGTTATGAAGATAAGTTTATGGACCATCTATTTGTTTAATAGGGCGTCAGCATGACAACCCTCTGGGCCACTATCCAAGTGAACACTAGCACAAGTGAGCTGAAGAATCTCGTGTTTCACTTTTATCAGAACCAACTTGTTTGTCACGTGTCATTTGCCTTCATCATATGACTCGTTTGTGGGCCCTGCACTGGGCTGTTAAGGATGAGGAAGTTGACTATAACAAGAGCATCATTAACATGTTACCATCGATGTTTTTGATACTTGATCACTTCCCTTCCTTCCCCTTACCTCCGTCGTCACTCAGAGTCATCTTGAGACTTTCTGGGTAAATGATTCGTTCTGGATGGGGAGGAAAATATCTTCACTTGTCAGTGAGGTAGATGAAATCTAGTTAAGTTTAACGCCTTCAAGACCCAGTTTCTACCAATCTCTTTCTCGAAAACTCTTCATAACTCTCATCTCTCCTTTGACGGTTCCGTAATTCCGCTTCTTGATTCAATGAACAAACTTGGTATTACTTTAACAACCTCTCTTTCTTGGAAACCTTTAAAGAACTGGAATCTTGTTTAGATTTCAAACCTTCTTTTCTTCTGAACTGTTGCTCCGTTTATACAAAGGATTGATTCGTCCTTTTATGGAGTACTGCTCTCACATCTGGGATGGTTGTAGCTCTGTACTCTTCCTTGACCGAGCTGAACCAAAATCGGTCGGATTTATAAACTGTCCCAGGCTAACTTCCAAACTTGACGCTCTTGCCCTATGCCGCAATGTTCGTTTACTTTTCCCCCTTCTGTAGGTATTACTTTGGCTTTTGCTCGCGGTAACTGGCTGCTTGTGTGTACCCACCACTAGCTAGACCACGCAATAGGCAAGCTGCTGCGTCACATGATTACTGTGTGGCCGTCGGCAACTCAAGGATGGGCCGTTTTGATACCTGCTTCCTTCCTTACACCTCGAAGCTTTGGAACTCTGTACCTTCTCATCTCTCTCCCAATAGCTATGACCTGACACATTTTAAAAGACAAGTTTTTCACTTCCTCCAGAATTCGTAAATACTTTCCCTTTTCTTTTTTCGTTTCATGAATCTCTCTATATTTCAATTGAAGCCCGGCCTTAGTGTGGACTTATGTGTATAACTATAGCCTTCAACATAAAGAGAAATGACTTAGAAAACAAAGGATGCGATACACACCCTTTACAATGTCCTGGTTTAACCTCATTTACAGTACTTTCTGCTCGCTAGACCTGGACAGAGTTGAAGAGAAACTTAAGCGACTACAGACAGCAACCAAACTAATCCCTTCACTCAGTGGTAAGCCTTATGGCGAAAGATTCAAAGACTGAAAACTTTTCTCTTTGAATAAACGCAGACTCCGAGGTAACCTGATAGAAACGTTCAGAGTAATAAACAACTTCGATAACATCTCATACGAAATTTTCTTCACCTTAGACAGAGACTTGACGGCCAAATAAAATGGGATGAATATAAACTACCTCCCGAAGTAGAAAATACGTAATCTATACCATCCCATCAAGGCTCCACAAATACTTCACGGACATTTGTTATCAGACTGATAAACTTTTTCCACTCCTGTTGTTTTCCCATCCTTCTAAAAGCTCTTACCTACCTCGACCTGCCACATGTACCGCATGGTACACACTACAACATCCTATAAGCACCATGACATACAACAGCAATTTTGGCTTTAGAGTTATGATGGTTTCAAACCGTTGAAAAACACGATTCAATTGTCATAACATCTTTTGCAGACGACTAGTATTTGAGTGTGACGCATGAAGTATAATGTCTCACCCGTATTCCCTTCTGAGCGGAAGACCATCTCTCCTCTCCCAACAGACGCAGTCTGCCCCCACGAGTGTATCCCGCTGACCGACTGTCCCGAACTGGCGAAGCTGCTGGATAACCCAAGCCAAAAGGAGATCAAAACCCTGCAGGATGCCACTTGCGCCATCACAAACAGGATTCCTACAGTTAGTATCTCTCACTCTGCGAACTGGAAGCTGTAGAGTGGATACGTGGTTTACGGTGATCACGCCAGCCAACATGTTGCTGCCCCAAGGCTGGTTGTAAATACACGTGGTCAAGGGCTAACATCTTGGCTTGTCCCCACTTCAAGACTCGAGGCCGCTCCAGCTGTTTTCTTAATGCCTTTTATATGTAATTCATTCCCTGTTCTTAATGCAATGTTTGCTTGTACTATATATATATATATATATATATATATATATATATATATATATATATATATAATGAGTTGGTAAACAGAGAAGAGGTAGTAAAAGCTTTGCGGAAGATGAAAGCCGACAAGGCAGCAGGTTTGGATGGTATTGCAGTGGAATTTATTAAAAAAGGGGGTGACTGTATTGTTGACTGGTTGGTAAGGTTATTTAATGTATGTATGACTCATGGTGAGGTGCCTGAGGATTGGCGGAATGCTTGCATAGTGCCATTGTACAAAGGCAAAGGGGATAAGAGTGAGTGCTCAAATTACAGAGGTATAAGTTTGTTGAGTATTCCTGGTAAATTATATGGGAGGGTATTGATTGAGAGGGTGAAGGCATGTACAGAGCATCAGATTGGGGAAGAGCAGTGTGGTTTCAGAAGTGGGAGAGGATGTGTGGATCAGGTGTTTGCTTTGAAGAATGTATGTGAGAAATACTTAGAAAAGCAAATGGATTTGTATGTAGCATTTATGGATCTGGAGAAGGCATATGATAGAGTTGATAGAGATGCTCTGTGGAAGGTATTAAGAATATATGGTGTGGGAGGCAAGTTGTTAGAAGCAGTGAAAAGTTTTTATCGAGGATGTAAGGCATGTGTACGTGTAGGAAGAGAGGAAAGTGATTGGTTCTCAGTGAATGTAGGTTTGCGGCAGGGGTGTGTGATGTCTCCATGGTTGTTTAATTTGTTTATGGATGGGGTTGTTAGGGAGGTAAATGCAAGAGTTTTGGAAAGAGGGGCAAGTATGAAGTCTGTTGGGGATGAGAGAGCTTGGGAAGTGAGTCAGTTGTTGTTCGCTGATGATACAGCGCTGGTGGCGGATTCATGTGAGAAACTGCAGAAGCTGGTGACGGAGTTTGGTAAAGTGTGTGGAAGAAGAAAGTTAAGAGTAAATGTCAATAAGAGCAAGGTTATTAGGTACAGTAGGGTTGAGGGTCAAGTCAATTGGGAGGTGAGTTTGAATGGTGAGAGGCTGGAGGAAGTGAAGTGTTTTAGATATCTGGGAGTGGATCTGTCAGCGGATGGAACCATGGAAGCGGAAGTGGATCATAGGGTGGGGGAGGGGGCGAAAATTTTGGGAGCCTTGAAAAATGTGTGGAAGTCGAGAACATTATCCCGGAAAGCAAAAATGGGTATGTTTGAAGGAATAGTAGTTCCAACAATGTTGTATGGTTGCGAGGCGTGGGCTATGGATAGAGTTGTGCGTAGGAGGATGGATGTGCTGGAAATGAGATGTTTGAGGACAATGTGTGGTGTGAGGTGGTTTGATCGAGTAAGTAACGTAAGGGTAAGAGAGATGTGTGGAAATAAAAAGAGCGTGGTTGAGAGAGCAGAAGAGGGTGTTTTGAAATGGTTTGGGCACATGGAGAGAATGAGTGAGGAAAGATTGACCAAGAGGATATATGTGTCGGAGGTGGAGGGAACGAGGAGAAGAGGGAGACCAAATTGGAGGTGGAAAGATGGAGTGAAAAGGATTTTGTGTGATCGGGGCCTGAACATGCAGGAGGGTGAAAGGAGGGCAAGGAAT
This sequence comes from Panulirus ornatus, assembly GCF_036320965.1. NCBI lineage: Eukaryota > Metazoa > Arthropoda > Malacostraca > Decapoda > Palinuridae > Panulirus > Panulirus ornatus. The sequence goes on along the minus strand of NC_092224.1, from coordinate 23,986,281 downwards.
AGAGTGAATTGGAGCGATGTGGTATACAGGGGTTGACGTGCTGTCAGTGGATTGAATCAAGGCATGTGAAGCGTCTGGGGTAAACCATGGAAAGCTGTGTAGGTATGTATATTTGCGTGTGTGGACGTGTGTATGTACATGTGTATGGGGGGGGTTGGGCCATTTCTTTCGTCTGTTTCCTTGCGCTACCTCGCAAACGCGGGAGACAGCGACAAAGTATAAAAAAAAAAAAAAAAAAAAAAAAATATATATATATATATATATATATATATATATATATATATATATATATATATATATATATATATATATATTATATATATATATATATTTCCTTCTTATGTTTCTTCTGTAATCAACATATTTTGGAATGTGTATTATAATGTTGTCATGATGTCAGTATGCAGGTACATTGATCCCGTGGTCAACTACGGAGCGGATCGTTTGGAGGCGGCTGTCGCGCGCGTTGTTTCAGCTCCATGTCTATATGTGCGAAATCCGACAAATAGTTGTCGCCAATAGATCATGATAAATCAAAGCTTACGACAATGTACACAGCGTAGGCATTAAGATAAGGGAAATGTGAAGTACATAGGTTAAACTTAGAGGACTCCATATGTTCCTGGTCAAAGAATCTAGACTTTATTAATGTTCAGTATAGAATGCTTCCCCTCCATCGGTCGCTACCCTCGTCACACCCTGAAAGCAGCTTTATCCATGTCTGTATGATGATGTCTGTCTTTAGTCCCTCCCTCCCTAGCACCACACTCTCCCTCACCAACACTACTCCCTCCCTCCCTCCCTGCCTACCACACCCTACTTCACCACCACTACACCCTCCATCCCTCCCTGCCTACCACACCCTACTTCACCACCACTACACCCTCCATCCCTGGTTACCACACCAGCTTAACACTCCCTTTCTCCTTGGCCACCAAACCCTGAAAGGCGTAATGGTATCGTTCAGTAGTTCCAATGACTCGCCACCACCATTTCCCATCTGTACGCCTCCAATGCTGCCAACACCTCCATCCCGCTCATGTTCCTCTCTTCCTAAACTCTCATTTCAGCTATCATTAACCCTCTTTTTTTTCAGTCCTTGCGCCTCCTTGGCCTCTCAACGCCTCTTGTAAATCTTCCAATCACTCTCAATCCTTCCCTACGCCCATACACGTCTCTTTTCTCTTTCACTCACAACATAACTCCCTCATCCCAGCACACATTGTCCTTCATCCCACCTTATGAATGCCAAGCACTTATCCCGCACATGTAATCATTGCTTCCCTAATGGCGCCAGCTCCTCGTCCACTCCCCAGGTTTTATTCACTCTACCCAAGGTCTCCTCACTCAAGCGTCTTGTACAAGCTCGCTCTCGTTCACTGTCCTCTTCCCACCCTCATCATTTTATCTTTTCGTAAAGCCTCTACAAACTTGAACCCTCGCCTCTACCAAAGAGGGATCATACATCTCAGCAGCTGCCTTTCTCAGCACATTTATTCCATAGTACTCTTTTTAGCACAAATAAAAAATATATAATGAATATGAATAAGTAAATTTGAATAATAGATCATAAATGATAAGTTTTTGACCTCCAGCATTATTGTCCCTCGATGTCTGAGCAATGCATTTCCCCCACGACAGGTGTGTTGTCCGACAGATACTACTTCGCCTCTCACCAGTCTGTTGCCTCAGAGATGTGGCCAGGGACCTGAGCTGGATAGGATCCACGGAGGAACAGAAGCTCCCCTTTACGGCTACCCCTGGATGGCCGTGTTCGGCTACTTAAGTATGACGCTCACTACGTTATTGACTGATACTTCATGAATGTCCTTCAGTAACAAAATGTGCAGCCATTCAAATCCTTTTAAGTTTAGTTTCGTAATTAGATATGGTCTCGACATGCTATAAGAAGATATTTGAAACTGCATGATCGAAGATCTGCAGTGATCATTAAGATTATATGTCCAGTAGATATTCTGTATCATATGTTTAGGGATTATTGTGACGGTTCGAGATACCAGGAGAGAGTATTCGTGGTAGATGAGTGACACAGACTCACGCATTCCTCCATAACGCATATTCACACATCTCCCGAGTTCGTCGCGTCAGTAATGGTCAGACGAACCTCAGATCTCAGTTATGTTGGAATGTCTTACATCACTTATGTCATATGATTATGTCAACACTAAAGACACGGATGGAGGCTTCACAGTCCATCGCTCTCATAACGACTGTCTTCTTATTCATCTCGACGGTCCCATCCCATCACAAGTATGGCATGCACCATTCACTCACTTCACAATGTCAACCTACATCACGAAATCTATGATCTTGATTCTTATGCCACTTCCAACAAAGTGGTCTAGATCCTCCTTTTTTTTTCTTTCTTTTCATTGTCTGGTATCATTGTTTTTATAGTTATTCCAAGAGTCTCTCATGACAAAATCGTATCATGATCCTATTCACAGTTGTTTTGATCTTGCAGATACAGCGTCAAATGAGCTGCTGTTCCAGTGTGGCGGGGCTGTCATCAACGAGAGATATATATTGACTGCTGCCCACTGTGTACACTCTTCCATACTTACGCGTTATCCTCTGTAAGTGTGGCAGTATAAGTACGATTCAGTGGAGAGGGGGAAGAGATTCAAAGATAGTAAAAGAGACAGATAATTATACATAAAGAAGCTGAAAGATAGAACAGAGTGAGGGAATATATTAGTGTCTCTTTAACTAAAAGGATCGCTAACAGCTGTTGCTCTACCTTTCCTTCACTCTTCCGTTCTGACGGTACTATAGCTGTCCCTCCCGTAGACAAAGCAATTATCTTTGGTATTCTTTTTCCTCTGACTTTACCTTGAATGACTCAAACATTCCCATCCCCCTGATGCTCATCTTAATGGTTCTATGCCCCTCCCCGTAATCTTCTTTCGAAATGTCCGAAACGCGCTTCTCTCTCTGGACACAAGCAAGGCTTATGAACCTGATGGCATCCATCCCCGTGTACTGAAAGACTGTGCCTCCGACTTTGCACCTGTGCTTGCTCTCTTGTTCCGTGTCTGGTTAAAAGCCAGAATGTTTCCTTCTCCTTGGAAGCATGCGGTGGTTCATCCCACCCCTAAGAAGGGTGACCGTCCTGACTCCTCTAACTATCGTTCTGTTACTTTTAACATCTACTATTTCCAAAGTCTTTGAGTCCCTCCTCAACTTCCTTCTCCTTAGACATCTTGAATGTCACAGTCTTCTCTCCGATCTCCAGTATGGCTTTTATAAGGCGAGATCCGCTAGTGATATTCTTTCCTATCCTACTATGGTCTGGTCATCATCCCTGAAAGATTTTTTAGGATTCATATGTCGTTGCCCTTGATAAATCCAAAGCTTTTGGCAAGGTGTACCATCTGGGTCTCAACTCAAAGCTCCCGTCTTTTGACTTCCTTCAATTTGCTCCCTCATATCAAGCTTCCTCTCTGACCGATCAATCTCCGAAGTTGGTGATGGATCAGCCTCTCCCTCTTTCCTCATCAACAGCGGTGTCCTGTCTCTTATACTTTATCTCCTTTTTATCAACTATTTCCATTCGTCTACAAATAACCAAATGCACTCATACGCTGACGACTCAACACTGCATTCTTGCACATCCTTCAAATCATCTTCTTTTCTCAATCTGCATCTTGTCTCCACACACCTTCCTCAATAAATTCAGATTTGATAGGATGTCTCAGTAGAGTAGATGAAATCTCATTATGTTTGATGCCTCCAAGACCCAGTTTCTGCCTTTCTCTCTACCAGAAATCTCTCACTATTGTCCTCTCTCCATTAACGGATCTGTAATTCCACCGATTGAATTAACGAACATACTTGGTGTTACTGGAACATCTACCCTGCCCTGGAAATTCCACATTCCAGAAATAGCTAAGTCTGCCTTTAAGGAACTGGGAGTCCTGTTTAGATATCGAAATTTCCCATTTTGTCGCACTGACCCCTAATCTGACTGTACCAGTCAATAACCATGTTCGTGAGTCACCATGAGTTTGAGCCTGGTAAGTTGCCCTTGTCTGCAGCCGCCCCTTACCTTCTCACGTTTATTTTCCCCTCAGGGTGGCCGTGTCTCTTATATCATCGTCCCTAGTCAGTTCTGTAAAGCATCAGTTCTTGTTCAAAGCAATGTCTTAAGCTTCCATGGTGGTTACGCTTTTCACTAAGGTCTCTCTCGCCAATCGTGCTTCATATGAATTAATCTTTTATTCTCCCTCAGACTTTCGGTTGATCCTTTTTCGAGATTTTCATCGGTATGTTTGTAATCAAATTCTTTAACCCATTTTCTTAGGGATTTCTTATCTTAACTCGTTTCCCTCTGTTCACCATTGTCTCATTGTATATTAGTTCCCTGACGTTGTCAAACCACGGCAATAATTCACTGTTTCCACAAATCCATTTCCCTCCAATATCAAAAATACTAAGTGAAAATTATATTTACCGGAGATTTACAAGCTAATTATGATACAAGCCTAATGAGAAAAACGTCACATTTCATAAAATATAAGGATACATTTGACGTCATAATTGCATATCACCCAATTAATTAACTAACCGATTCTTTTTGAAACTAATAGGGTATAATGCTAGTTGATAGAAGAAACAAATTCGTGTATCACGTGCCTTCTATATCATTACAGTGAAGTGATCCGCTTGGGGGAGTGGGACCTGAGCACCGAGAGAGACTGTGAGGTGACCCTCCAAGGCTTTGAGATTTGTGCTCCTCCCTCCCAAGACTTCGCCTACGAGGAGATCATTATTCACCCAGACTATAATACTCGGGCGCGATTCTCTGATGACATTGCTCTCATCAGACTCAACAGTCCCATCGATCTATCTGGACGTAAGTGATTCTTTCCTTTGAGGTTTTGGCGTTCTTGATCGCATTCACGGGCCGCCCGAGCTCGAGCTCGCATGGGTTCGAATCCTGGTCGAGGCAGTTGGGCCAAAGTCCACACAGCTGTTCAAATACATATATATATATATATATATATATATATATATATATATATATATATATATATATATATATATATATATATATAATAATCGCCGACTCCCGCGTTAGCGAGGTAGCGCAAAGAAACAGACGCAAGAATGTCTCAACCCACCCACATGCACATGTATACACATAAACGCCCACAGGCACTTATACAAACCCATACATTTCAACGTATACATACACAGACATACATATATACACATGTACATATTCATACTTGCTGCCTTCATCCATTCCGTCGCCGCCCCGCCACACATGAAATAGCATTCTCTCTCTCTCTCTCTCTCTCTCTCTCTCTCTCTCTCTCTCTCTCTCTCTCTCTCTCTCTCTCTCTCTCTCTCTCTCTCTCTCTCTCCAGCGAGGTAGCGCTAGGAAAAGACAAAAAAGGCCTCATTTGTTCACACTCAGTTTCTAGCTGTCATGAGTAATGCACCGAAACCACAGCTCCCTTTCCACATATAGGCCCCACAAAACTTTCCATAGTTTACCCCCAGACGCTTCACATGCCTTGGTTCAATCCACTGACAGCACGTCGATCCCGTTATACCACATCGCTCTAATTCACTCTATACCTTGCACGCCTTTCGCCCTCCTGTATGTTCAGGCCCCGATGTTCAAAATCTTTTTCACTCCATCCTTCCACCTCCAATTTGGTCTTCCTCTTCTCCTCGTTCCCTCCACCTCTGACACATATATCCTCTTTGTCCATCTTTCCTCACTCATTCTCTCCATGTGACGAAGCCATTTGAATACACCCTCTTATGCTCTCTCATCCACTTTCTTTTTTATTTCCACTCATCTCTTACCCTTTCATCACTTTGTTGATCAAATCACCTCACACCACATATTGTCCTCAAACATTTCATTCCCAACACGTCCACCCTACTCCACACACCCCTATCTATGGCCCATGCCTCGCAACCATAAAACATTGTTGGAACCAATATTCCTTCAAACATACCCATTCTCGCCTTCCACCTACTGTTCAACGCTCCCAGAACCTTCGACCCCTCCCCCACCCTGTGACTCACTTCCGCTTCCATGATTCCATCCGCTGCTAAATCCACTCCCAGATATCGAAAACACTTCACTTCCTCCAGTTTTTCTCCATTCAAACTTACCTCCCAGTTAACTCGTCCCTCAACCCTACTAAACCTAATAACCTTGCTCTTATTCACATTTACTCTCAGCTTTCTTCTTTCACACACTTTACCAAACTCAGTCACCAACTTCTGCACTTTCTCACCCGAATCATCCACCAGCATTGTATCATCAGTGAACAACAACTGACTCACTTCCCAAGCCCTCATCCACAACAGACTGCATACTCGCCCCTCTCTCCAAAACTCTTGCATTCACCTCCCTAACCACCCCATCCCTAAACAAATTAAACAACCATGGAGACATCACGCACCCCTGCCGCAAACTGACATTCATTGGGAACCAATCAATTTCCTCTCTTCCTGCTCGTACACATGCCTTACATCCTTGGTAAAAACTTTTCACTGCTTCTAGCATCTTGCCTCCCACACCATATACTCTTAATACCTTCTACAAAGCATCTTTATCAACCCTATCATATGCCTTCTCCAGATCCATAAATGCTGCATACAAATCCATCCGTTTTCTTAAGTATTTCTCTCATACATTCTTCAAAGCAAACACCTGATCCACACATCCTCTACCACTTCTGAAACCACACTGCTCTTCCCCAATCTGATGACCTGTACATGCCTTTACCCTCTCAATCAACACCCTCCCATTAAATTTCCCAGGAATACTCAACAAACTTATACCTCTGTAATTTGAACATTTACCTTTATCCCCTTTGCCTTTGTACAGTGGCACTATGCATGTATTCCGCCAGTCCTCAGGCACTTCACCATGAACCATACATACATTGAATACCCTTACCAACTAATCAACACAGTCACCCCCTCTTTTTTTTAATAAATTCCATTGCAATAGCATCTAAACCTACCGCCTTGCCGGCTTTCATCTACCGCAAATCTTTCTGTTTACCAAACCACGTACACACACACACACACACACACACACACACACACATATATATATATATATATATATATATATATATATATATATATATATATATATATATATATATATATATATATATATATACATATATATATATATATATATATATATGTTTTGGGAGCAGCTGAATGAGTGTGTTAGTGGTTTTGATGCACAAGACCGGGTTATAGTGATGGGTGATTTGAATGCAAAGGTGAGTAATGTGGCAGTTGAGGGAATAATTGGTATACATGGGGTGTTCAGTGTTGTAAATGGAAATGGTGAAGAGATTGTAGATTTATGTGCTGAAAAAGGACTGGTGATTGGGAATACCTGGTTTAAAAAGCGAGATATACATAAGTATACGTATGTAAGTAGGATAGATGGCCAGAGAGCGTTATTGGATTACGTGTTAATTGACAGGCGCGCGAAAGAGAGACTTTTGGATGTTAATGTGCTGAGAGGTGCAACTGGAGGGATGTCTGATCATTATCTTGTGGAGGCTAAGGTGAAGATTTGTATGGGTTTTCAGAAAAGAAGAGTGAATGTTGGGGTGAAGAGGGTGGTGAGAGTAAGTGAGCTTGGGAATGAGACTTGTGTGAGGAAGTACCAGGAGAGACTGAGTACAGAATGGAAAAAGGTAAGAACAATGGAAGTAAGGGGAGTGGGGGAGGAATGGGATGTATTTAGGGAATCAGTGATGGAGTGCGCTAAAGATGCTTGTGGCATGAGAAGCGTGGGAGGTGGGTTGATTAGAAAGGGTAGTGAGTGGTGGGATGAAGAAGTAAGATTATTAGTGAAAGAGAAGAGAGAGGCATTTGAACGATTTTTGCAGGGAAAAAATGCAATTGAGTGGGAGATGTATAAAAGAAAGAGACAGGAGGTCAAGAGAAAGGTGCAAGAGGTGAAAAAGAGGGCAAATGAGAGTTGGGGTGAGAGAGTATCATTAAATTTTAGGGAGTATAAAAAGATGTTCTGGAAGGAGGTAAATAAAGTGCGTAAGACAAGGGAGCAAATGGGAACTTCAGTGAAGGGCGCTAATGGGGAGGTGATAACAAGTAGTGGTGATGTGAGAAGGAGATGGAGTGAGTATTTTGAAGGTTTGTTGAATGTGTTTGATGATAGGGTGGCAGATATAGGATGTTTTGGTCGAGGTGGTATGCAAAGTGAGAGGGTTAGGGAAAATGATTTGGTAAACAGAGAAGAGGTAGTAAAAGCTTTGCGGAAGATGAAAGCCGGCAAGGCAGCAGGTTTGGATGGTATTGCAGTGGAATCTATTAAAAAAGGGGGTGACTGTATTGTTGACTGGTTGGTAAGGTTATTTAATGTATGTATGACTCATGGTGAGGTGCCTGAGGATTGGCGGAATGCATGCATAGTGCCATTGTACAAAGGCAAAGGGGATAAGAGTGAGTGCTCAAATTACAGAGGTATAAGTTTGTTGAGTATTCCTGGTAAATTATATGGGAGGGTATTGATTGAGAGCGTGAAGGCATGTACAGAGCATCAGACTGGGGAAGAGCAGTGTGGTTTCAGAAGTGGTAGAGGATGTGTGGATCAGGTGTTTGCTTTGAAGAATGTATGTGAGAAATACTTAGAAAAGCAAATGGATTTGTATGTAGCATTTATGGATCTGGAGAAGGCATATGATAGAGTTGATAGAGATGCTCTGTGGAAGGTATTAAGAATATATGGTGTGGGAGGCAAGTTGTTAGAATCAGTGAAAAGTTTTTATCAAGGATGTAAGGCATGTGTACGTGTAGGAAGAGAGGAAAGTGATTGGTTCTCAGTGAATGTAGGTTTGCGGCAGGGGTGTGTGATGTCTCCATGGTTGTTTAATTTGTTTATGGATGGGGTTGTTAGGGAGGTGAATGCAAGAGTTTTGGAAAGAGGGGCAAGTATGAAGTCTGTTGTGGATGAGAGAGCTTGGGAAGTGAGTCAGTTGTTGTTCGCTGATGATACAGCGCTGGTGGCTGATTCATGTGAGAAACTGCAGAAGCTGGTGACTGAGTTTGCTAAAGTGTGTGAAAGAGGAAAGTTAAGAGTAAATGTGAATAAGAGCAAGGTTATTAGGTACAGTAGGGTTGAGGGTCAAGTCAATTGGGAGGTAAGTTTGAATGGAGAAAAACTGGAGGAAGTAAAGTGTTTTAGATATCTGGGAGTGGATCTGGCAGCGGATGGAACCATGGAAGCGGAAGTGAATCATGGGGTGGGGGAGGGGGCGAAAATCCTGGGAGCCTTGAAGAATGTGTGGAAGTCGAGAACATTATCTCGGAAAGCAAAAATGGGTATGTTTGAAGGAATAGTGGTTCCAACAATGTTGTATGGTTGCGAGGCGTGGGCTATGGATCGAGTTGTACGCAGGAGGGTGGATGTGCTGGAAATGAGATGTTTGAGGACAATGTGTGGTGTGAGGTGGTTTGATCTAGTAAGTAATGTAAGGGTAAGAGAGATGTGTGGAAATAAAAAGAGCGTGGTTGAGAGAGTAGAAGAGGGTGTTTTGAAATAGTTTGGGCACATGGAGAGAATGAGTGAGGAAAGATTGATCAAGAGGATATATGTGTCGGAGGTGGAGGGAACGAGGAGAAGTGGGAGACCAAATTGGAGTTGGAAAGATGGAGTGAAAAAGATTTTGAGTGATCGGGGCCTGAACATGCAGGAGGGTGAAAGGCGGGTGAATTGGATCGATGTCGTACACCGGGGTTGACGTGCTGTCAGTGGATTGAATCAGGGCATGTGAAGCGTCTGGGGCAAACCATGGAAAGTTGTGTGGGGCCTGGATGTGGAAAGGGAGCTGTGGTTTCGGGCATTATTGCATGACAGCTAGAGACTGAGTGTGAACGAATGGGGCCTTTGTTGTCTTTTCCTAGCGCTACCTCGCACACATGAGGGGGGAGGGGGATGGTATTCCATGTGTGGCGAGGTGGCGATGGGAATGAATAAAGGCAGACAGTGTGAATTGTGTGCATGGGTATATATGTATGTGTCTGTGTGTGTATATATATGTGTGCATTGAGATGTATAGGTATGTATATTTGCGTGTGTGGACGTGTATGTATATACATGTGTATGGGGGTGGGTTGGGCCATTTCTTTCGTCTGTTTCCTTGCGCTACCTCGCAAACGCGGGAGACAGCGACAAAGCAAAATAATAATATAATAATATATATATATATCCCTTTATCCCTGGGGATAGGGGATTAAGAATACTTCCCACGTATTTCCTGCGTGTCGTAGAAGGCGACTAAAAGGGGAGGGAGCGGGGCTGGAAATCCTCCCCTCTCATTTTTTTTAAATTTTCCAAAAGAAGGAACAGAGAAGGGGCTAGGTGAGGATATTCCCTCAATGGCCCAGTCCTCTGTTCTTAACGCTACCTCGCTAACGCGGGAAATGGCGAATAGTTTAAAAAAAAATATATATATATATATATATATATATATATATATATATATATATATATATATATATATATATATATATATATATACACACACACACACGTGATCTAGTATACGCACATAACCACGAGGAAAATGAAACCCGATAACTTCCCAAGTGCACTTTTGTGTGATGATCTCATCGTCAGGGGAGATACAAGAAGGAGACAAGACGTAGAACGGTTGTCAGTTGATATACAGGGAAGAGACTTAGCTAGGACACCATTGGCAAACAAGCGTTGCCTGATGGTGTTCGGGTCGGGCATCATGCCTGTCATAAGATTTGTATTATGTGGACAGGAAAGGGAACTGTTTACAAATTTTGATTACGGCAAAGCTATCAAGTTTCTATAAACCTTCACTAATATTATGTTACAATTCTTTGTGTATTTCATAATAGAAGATTCAATATTTTTCGTGGTAAAGGAGTTAAAGTTAATAAGTGAAGTATCGTTACTCCAGTTAATACACTGGTCATAATTTCCTAACATGATTAAACAAAGCATTTGATTCTTGTCCTGTTCTTATGCTATATTCATGTTGCTGAAGTTTAAGATAAATATCCTTATCAGTCTGCCCAACATAAAACACATTACAGCTTTAAAAGGGATTCTGTAAACACAGCCCACAGAATTTTCAGGTGAGATTTTGATTAAGATATTCTTTATAGTTCGTTATTGCTCAAGGCTACATTTATATTGAAAGATTTAAGCAACCTGGTAGTGATGTATAATTATCACTTAAAAGGGAGAATTAAAAGGTTCTTGGTAACCAGGGGAGGTTTGGGTTCAACTTTATAAAATGATTTCTTTGCCAACTTAAGGGATTTATCAACGAAAGATCTAGGATACCTTAACTTAGATCCAATAGAATACATCTTCTCATACTCATTAATGAATTCCGGACTGCATATACGCAATGCCCTGAGGAACATCAGCTAGAATGATGATAGTTTCACCGTCATGTTGAGCTGAGTAATAATGGATATAAGGACAGAGATTGGTGGGTTTTCTGTCTATGCTAAACATGTTTCCATCCTTATGGATCATGCAATCTAGAAAAGGTAACATACAATTATTTCCCACTTCCACGGTAAAGTTGATAGAAGGTACTAGAGTGTTAAGTAAGGGGTGCAATGTTTGTAAATTTTCGTTTGTTGGCCAAACACAAAGAACATCGTCTACATACCTAAACCAAATTGCCTTAGAGGGCAAGACATCCCTTAGTAATTTTGTTTCAAAGAGTTCCACGTGAAGATTACTTAACACTGGAGAAAGAGGGTTACCTATCGCCATACCAAATTTCTGAGTAAAATATTCTCCATTACACTGAAATACACAGTCTTCTATACACAATTCTATCAATTCAATAAACACAGAATCTGAAATAGGTGAATCAAGATTATCCAAGATATCAACCAAATATTCTGATTCATCAACTGGAACTTTTGTGAACAAGGATGAAACATCAAAGCTTACCAGCGTAAGGCCTGGAAGGAACCTTTCCCTTCTTGTATTTCATTTTCGAAAAGATGACAAAAGGAACCAAAGTGAGAGTGATCATCCGCCTTGAAGGCTTAAGATGGAGTATCTAAATGTGTGTGGATGAGAAGAGAGGAGAGATAGGTAGTATGTTTGAGGAAAGAAATCCCCCCAAAAAAAGTAAAAAGAAAAACTTGTCAACAGTTCAAAGATATTAAGAATCCTGAACTTGAAATAGTGAAATAGAAATGTCGATGGAGGCACAGAAAGGGCAGTTAGCCATATGCTGTCCCTTAGCATGTCCACCTGCGAAAACCTTGTTTAAGGTCAACAGAACTAAAAATCTCTCTCTCTCTCTCTCTCTCTCTCTCTCTCTCTCTCTCTCTCTCTCTCTCTCTCTCTCTCTCTCTCTCTCTCTCTCTCTCTCTCTCTCTCTCTCCCACCCCTAGTGGTTTATAGCAGCTCAAACATGACTGCTAAGAGAAATCGGCTCTGGCAGGTGACTTCAATATGGTGTCTGTCAACAATGACAGGGCAGAGGCTTCCGTCAGATATGAACACAGTTAACGAGGAAGTGTTCCAAGTACTTGTGTCAGGCAAGATGATACCATCTTCGCGTATCTCTCGACCCAGATCATTGGCAACGGCGCGACGTGAGTCTGACCACTGGTAAGCTGCCATGTACATAGATGTAGTAGTATTAGGCTCCTGGTTAATTTCATACTTGAACAAGCTGATGTGGCCGATGTTTTCATGCGACAAAGCTACAACATTGTGATATGGCTGTAACACTTCGAGTCCCTTGGACGTCTTCAGCTTCAGGATACTTTATCATTTCAGAACGGTAATGGGTGACCCTGTGCTATTAACTATTTAGTGACACGGGGTTCTGGGTGATGGAGGAGGGTTCTCACGTTCTTCTCACTCGATAAATGTGCAGTGTATGTATGGTCCCCTTTTAAGAGTTAATGTCACACTCACTGGCATCTGTTCATCAGGCAGATGACCACACCGTTATCCTTAGCTTCAAAAAAAAAAAATGACTCAACGAGGAATGCCCTTACTGTTTATCACTGAGGTGTGGAGAATACTGTGATATGTCGTCTGGTACTTGTCAGAGTGAATCTAATACATGTCACTGAATGAGAGAGAGAGAGAGAGAGAGAGAGAGAGAGAGAGAGAGAGAGAGAGAGAGAGAGAGAGAGAGAGAGAGAGAGAGAGAGAGAGAGAGAGAGAGAGAATGCCACCCCACCTAACCGTATCTTCTCATAACTATTATGATAAACAATCTATGAGCGGAACAGTCTAGGTTAAGTATAACTTTTCACGTAATCTTTTTCCTTCCAGAATTAATTCAGGCAGTGTGTCTGCCACCGCAGGACCTGGATCCTGGAACAATAATAAACGAAAGACAGGCCGTGGTGGCGGGCTGGGGTACTACGGAGAACGGGACGACGAGTGACAGGATGTTGCATGTATCCTTACCAATGGCTGACCGTGGCATGTGCAACGCGACCTACGGAGGAATCCTGGTCAACGAACAGGTAAATCAGGCGTCTGTTTATCATTTCCAAACAAATGGAGAGAATTTTCTATGAATCCGTCTTCTAAGTGTGTGGTCACCGATGTTGATACTATCCAAGAGAATAAAAGAGAGGGAAAGAGAACACGAAGTATTTACACTCGTGTGTTAAGGAAACTGTTTGGGTTAATCATTTATCCTCCTTCTTGTTTTGAGTTCCTTTTCATATATATATATATATATATATATATATATATATATATATATATATATATATATATATATATATATATATATATTTTATTTTTTATTATTTTGCTTTGTCGCTCTCTCCCGCGTTAGCGAGGTAGCGCAAGGAAACAGACGAAAGAATGGCCCAACCCACCCACATACCCATGTATATACATGCACGTCCACACACGCAACTATACATACCTATACATCTCAATGTACACATATATATACACACACAGACATATACATATATATACACATGTACATAATTCATACTGTCTGCCCTTTTTATTCCCATCGCCACCTCACCACACATGGAATAACAACCCCCTCCCCCCTCATGTGTGCGAGGTAGCGCTAGGAAAATACAACAAAGGCCCCATTCGTTCACATTCAGTCTCTAGCTGTCATATAATAATGCCCGAAACCACAGCTCCCTTTCCACATCCAGGCCCCACACAACTTTCCATGGTTTACCCCAGACGCTTCACATGCCCTGGTTCAATCCATTGACAGCACGTCGACCCCGGTATACCACATCGTTCCAATTCATTCTATTTCTTGCACGCCTTTCACCCTCCTGCATGTTCAGGCCCCGATCATTCAAAATCTTTTTCACTCCATCTTTCCACCTCCAATTTGATCTCCCACTTCTCCTCGTTCCCTCCAGCTCTGACACATATATCCTCTTGGTCAATCTTTCCTCACTCATTCTCTCCATGTGACCAAACCATTTCAAAACACCCTCTTCTCAGGTGAGGATATTCCCTCAAAGGTCCAGTCCTCTGTTCTTAACGCTACCTCGCTAACGCGAGGTATATATATATATATATATATATATATATATATATATATATATATATATATATATATATATATATATATATTGGAAGAGATCACAGTTGAGCGCGTGATCAACTAAATTCCTTTCTTAACCACGGGAAAATGAAACACGATAAGTTCCCTAGTGCACTTTCGCGTAATGATCACATCACCAGAGGAGATACATGAAAGAAATATAACAGTCAGTTGATACACAACGAAAAAACGTGACTAAGATGCCATTTGGTAAACAAGTGACTACCCGAATGGAGGTCGGGTGCGTTCAAGTCTGGCAACATGCGTATCATAAAATTTATTGTGACAAGAAAGGGAACTGTTTAAAATTTTATCAACTATAAAGCTATCCGAATTGTATAGACCTTCAGTAATACTAATATTACAGTTCTTTGTGTATTTGATAATAGAAGATGAAATGATATTTCTCGTGGTACAAGAGTCGGAGTTAACAACTGAGATGGCATTACCCCATAAAGTACAATGATCATAGTTTCAGACATGATTAAACAAAGCCTTTGATTCTTATTCTGTTCTTATACTATATTTATGTTGCTTAAGTTTAACAGAAAGATCCTTACCAGTCTGCCCAACATAAAACTTATCAGTTTTTACATGGTACTCTATAAACGCATCCTGCGGAACTTTCTGGTGAGTTCCTGATTCAGATATTCTTTACAGTATTGTTGTGGCTGAAGGCAACATTTACATTGAAAGATTTAAACAGCATGGGAAGTAAAGTAAAATCATTACTAAAAGGGAGAACTAAAAGGTTCTTGGTGTCAAGGGGAGGTTTGGGTTTAACTTTATAAAAAGATTTCTTTGTCAGCTGAAGAGATGTATCGATGAAAGATCTAGGATACTTTAACTTGGATCCAATAGAATATATCTTCTCAAACTCATCATTAGTAAACTCTGGACTGCATATACGTAATGCCCCAAGGAACATAGACTGAAATGATGATGATTTAACTCTGCCATGTTGAGCTGAGTAATAATGGATATATGAGCATACACTGGTAGGTTTTCTGTAAATGCTAAACTTAAACATGTTTCCATCCCTATGAATTACGCAATCTAAAAATGGTAACACCATTATTTTCGACTTCTATAGCAAAGATGATGGAAGGTACTAAATTGTTAAGTAAGGGGAGAAATGGTAAATTTTCATTTGTTGGCCAAACACAAAGAACATCATCTACATACCTAAACCAAATTGCATTAGAGGGTAAGATATCCTTTAGTTCTAAGTAAAGATTACTTAATATAGGTGAAAGAGGGTTATCCATTGCCATACTAAATTTCTGAGCATAATATTCCCCATTAAATTGAAATAAACAGTCTTTTATACACAATTTCAGTATAAACAGACTTTGAGAATATTTTTCAAGACATTAACCAAATATTCTAAGAGGTCATCCACTGGAACTTTTGTGAACAGAAATGAAACATCAAAGCTAACCAGTTTGAAATCAAAGTCAACACTGATATCATTAAGCCAGTTAACTAAATCTACATTGCTCATGATATTAGAATTTGATATCTCACCCACTAACGGGCTTGATAAAGAAACTAACCATTTGACAATTTATATGTGATGGAGCCTACTGGACTCACAATAGGTCTTGCTGGAAGATTTGGTTTATGTGTTTTGATAAGTTCATACATGTATGGCAGTGAAGGGGACAAAGATGACAAACGTTTGATTAGAGAACCTTTACCTTTCAATAACAACTTCAGTTTTTTTTTTTTTATCAAAATGAGAATTAACTGCTTTTAGGGGATTCTTACTGAGTTTAAAGTATGTTGTGTCATCACTTAAAAGGTCATTCATTTTAGATAAAAAGTCCCTTTTGTTCATGATCACAACTGTGTTAGCCTTATCAGCTATAGTATATATATATATATATATATATATATATATATATATATATATATATATATATATATATATATATATATATATATATATCACTGTGTGTGTGTGTGTGTGTGTGTGTGTGTGACTGTAGTTGTTTTCGAGAAATCTTTTATCTAATTTCTAACTAAAAGTATAAACAAAATAAGACATTGGGATACGACTGCTAATTAAATACTCTCAGTTGTCAGTATTTTCTTAATCTTTCCAGTCTTTCTAATGAATATGATACCGATTTGTCTACAGGTCTGTTTTGGAGGTCGTGAGGGCCAGGACTCTTGCAAAGGTGATTCAGGCGGCCCCCTGCTGTTATCAGGCCCTTCTGGCCCGCCCTTCCTGCAGATTGGTGTGGTGTCCTACGGCCCAGTACCCTGCGGTAAAGAAAATAGGCCTGGGGTCTACACCTCCGTCTCTCTCTACAGAAACTGGATCGAGAGGAATTTGAGACCCTAAGAAGAGACGAACACATCGACAGATGCGACAGATTACCATATCAGAGAGATTAAAGCATGTACATGACATATGAAGGGAATCTAATACAAAGAAACTAATTCCGAATTTCAGATAGTCTTCAAAATCAGCTGAATCAAATCTGGGCCTCACTTGCTGAGAATTGTTGGCGGACTAAGGGCGCAAACCCATTCTTTGAGGTGAATCTTTCTGATAAACAACTTGACAATGATACCCCGTGTGCCCTAGGTTATGGCTATGTTTATTGTGTGCTCTGACAAGGAAGTTGTGTTGATCTTGCACAATCGTTTTGTAATTCAGAGATGTACAGCGAGTTATCCAATGATGCCATGAACATATGTATAGAGCATGCTAGTGTGTCAAAGCCAGCTGCTCCACATTGTCCACAGAGATTCATCAGTGCAATTAATCATTTGGAAAAAAGAGACGGTAGATCACTAAAGCAGATATGGCTAATGCAGTTGTAAATTTGAACAAAGACAACATTTGTTACAAATGAAAGGGTTTTTTTTACAGGTGATCGTACAACAAACTATAAACGGTAGAAATCCGCTAGACACATGTATTGCAGACTTTAACAAACAACTGAAGTTTCTGTTGGAAGGTACTGATTTTCTCATCAAAAGATTGTCATCATTATCCCCTTCAGTGCCATATATGTATTGATTTGTCAACACACATGAGCCAAATTATCCAGCAAGACCCATGGTGGGTTCAGTTCGCTCAATCACATACAAGTTATTACAATGGTTAGTTTCTTTCTTTATGAAGGCCACTGGTTCGTAAAATATCAAGTTCATATGTCATGGACAATATATATATATATATATATATATGGTTATATGGTTGCGAGGCATGGGCTATAGATAGGGTTGTGCGGAAGAGGGTGGATGTGTTGTAAATGAAATGTATGAGGACAATATGTGGTGTGAGGTGGTTCGATCGAGTACGTAATGAAAGGGTAGGAGAGATGTGTGGTAATAAAAAGAGCGTGGTTGCGAGAGCAGAAGAGGGTGTATTGAAATGGTTTGGTCACATGGAGAGAATGAGGGAGGAAAGATTGACAAAGAGGACATATGTGTCAGAGGTGCAGCGAATGAGGAGAAGTGAGAGACCAAATATATATATATATATATATATATATATATATATATATATATATATATATATATATATATATATATATATCAGTCAATGGACTAAACCAGGGCATGTGAAACGTCTTTGGAAAATCATGGAAAGGTCTGTGGGTCCCGGATGTGGATAGGGAGCTGTGTTTTCGGTGCATTACACATGACAGATACTAACTGAGTGTGAATGAATGTGGCCTTTTTTGTCTGTTTTCCTAGCGCTACCTCGCTGAAGCGTTGGGGAGCGATGCTATTTCCTGTGGGGCGGGGTGGCACTAGGAATGGATTGAAGGTAACCAAATATGAATTGGACATGTTTATATATGTACGTGTATATGTGTATATGTTGATATGTATATATTGATATGTATATGTACGTGTATGAGTCGTTCTTCGTCTGTTTCCTGACGCTACCTCGCTGGCGCGGGAAACGGCGATCAAGCATAGTGAAAATAACGCGGGAGACAGCGACAAAGCAAAATAAATAAATATAAATTAATGAATATAAATATATATACAGCGGGGTAGTGCCAGGAACGGATGAAGGCGAGCAAGTATGAATAAGTACATTTGTATATATGTCTATGTCTATGTGTTTGTACATAAATGTTTTTAGATTGATATGTACATGTATGTATATGTGCGTGTGCGAGCGTACACACACACACACACACACACACACACACACATATATATATATATATATATATATATATATATATATATATATATATATATATATATATATATATGTGTGTGTGTGTGTGTGTGTGTGTGTGTGTGTGTACATGAGTGGATGGGCCATACTTCGTCCGTTTCCTGGCGCTACCTCGCTGACGCGGGAAACGGCAATCAAGTATAATAAATTATATATATACAGTTAACTTTTGCCTTCATATTTACACTTTTCCCTGAGGATGTAACACACGAAAGCTCTTGAAACTTATGGTGTTTCATTTCCCTCTTGGTTTTCAGCATATATATATATATATATATATATATATATATATATATATATATATATATATATATATATATATATATATATATATAGCAAATGGATTTGTATGTAGCATTTATGGATCTGGAGAAGGCATATGATAGAGTTGATAGAGATGCTCTGTGGAAGGTATTAAGAATATATGGCGTGGGAGGCAAGTTGTTAGAAGCAGTGAAAAGTTTTTATCGAGGATGTAAGGCATGTGTACGTGTAGGAAGAGAGGAAAGTGATTGGTTCTCAGTGAATGTAGGTTTGCGGCAGGGGTGTGTGATGTCTCCATGGTTGTTTAATTTGTTTATGGATGGGGTTGTAAGGGAGGTAAATGCAAGAGTCCTGGAAAGAGGGGCAAGTATGAAGTCTGTTGGGGATGAGAGAGCTTGGGAAGTGAGTCAATTGTTGTTCGCTGATGATACAGCGCTGGTGGCTGATTCATGTGAGAAACTGCAGAAGCTGGTGACTGAGTTTGGTAAAGTGTGTGGAAGAAGAAAGTTGAGAGTAAATGTGAATAAGAGCAAGGTTATTAGGTACAGTAGGGGTGAGGGTCAAGTCAATTGGGAGGTGAGTTTGAATGGAGAAAAACTGGAGGAAGTGAAGTGTTTTAGATATCTGGGAGTGGATCTGTCAGCGGATGGAACCATGGAAGCGGAAGTGGATCATAGGGTGGGGGAGGGGGCGAAAATTTTGGGAGCCTTGAAAAATGTGTGGAAGTCGAGAACATTATCTCGGAAAGCAAAAATGGGTATGTTTGAGGGAATAGTGGTTCCAACAATGCTGTATGGTTGCGAGGCGTGGGCTATGGATAGAGATGTGCGCAGGAGGATGGATGTGCTGGAAATGAGATGTTTGAGGACAATGTGTGGTGTGAGGTGGTTTGATCGAGTAAGTAACGTAAGGGTAAGAGAGATGTGTGGAAATAAAAAGAGCGTGGTTGAGAGAGCAGAAGAGGGTGTTTTGAAATGGTTTGGGCACATGGAGAGAATGAGTGAGGAGAGATTGACCAAGAGGATATATGTGTCGGAGGTGGAGGGAACGAGGAGAAGAGGGAGACCAAATTGGAGGTGGAAAGATGGAGTGAAAAAGATTTTGTGTGATCGGGGCCTGAACATGCAGGAGGGTGAAAGGAGGGCAAGAAATAGAGTGAATTGGAGTCATGTGGTATACAGGGGTTGACGTGCTGTCAGTGGATTGAAGCAAGGCATGTGAAGCGTCTGGGGTAAACCATGGAAAGCTGTGTAGGTATGTATATTTGCGTGTGTGGACGTGTGTATGTACATGTGTATGGGGGGGGGGGGGTTGGGCCATTTCTTTCGTCTGTTTCCTTGCGCTACCTCGCAAACGCGGGAGACAGCGACAAAGTATAAAAAAAAAAAAAAAAAAATATATATATATATATATATATATATATATATATATATATATATATATATATATATATATATATATATATATATATATATGTAATCTCTGGGGATAGGGGAGAAAAAAGACTTCCCACGTATTCCTCGCATGTCGTATGAGGCGACTAAAAGGGTTGGGAGCGGGGTACTGGAAATCCTCCCCTCCTATTTTACTTTTCCAAAAGAAGGAACAGAGATGTGAGCCAATTGAGGATTTTTCTTTCTGACGCTTAGTCATGTTTTTGACGCTACCTCGCTAATGCAGGAAATAGCGAATATGTATGAAAATATATGTTCTAATCCAATAATACCAGGTGGCCATCTCTCCTACTCACATACGTATACTTGTGTATGTTCCCTCTTTTTAAACCAGGGATTCCCAATCACCAGTCCTTTTTTTCAGCACTCAGCTACACAAGCAGTTCACCATTTCCATTCATAAAACTGAATACCCCATGTACACCACTTATACCCACATCTGCCAGATTCCTTACCTTCGTGGTTAAATCAGCCATCATTAATACTCGCTCTCTTACATCGAGACTGCTGATACACTTATTCAGCTGCTCCCAAAATACTTTGAACACTCAGAATAAGCACCAATAATAATCCATTCCTCGGTGTCCACTTTCAATTCTACCCAAATCAATCTAGAATCTATTTCCTTACATAACCTTGGGAAGGGAAGCAAGAATTCTACCTCCATATTCCCTGCGTGTCGCAGAAGGCGACTAAAGGGGGCGGGAGCGGGGGGGAAGGACACCCCCTCTTGTATTTCAATTTCTAGAGGGAACAGAAGAAGGAGCCAAGCATGGAGCGATCCTCCTCCTCGAAGGCTCAGATTGGGGTATCTGAATGTGTGTGGATGTAATAAAGATGAGAATAGAGGAGAGATAAGTAGTATGTTTGAGGAAAGAAACCTTGATGTACTGGCTCTGAGTGAAACGAAGCTCAAGGGTAAAAGGGAAAAAAATGTGTTGGAAATGTCTTGGGAATAAAGTTAGAGGTAGGAATAAAGTTAGAGGTAAGGAAGCTAGGGAAGGAGTAGCACTACTCCTGAAGCAGAAGTTGTCAGAGTGTGTGATGGAGTGTAAGAAAGTAGATTCTAGACTGATTTGGAAGAAACCGAAAGTGGACAGCGAGAGATGGGTGATTTCTGGTGCTTATACACGTGACATAAGAAGAGACAAGCGTTTTGGGAGCAGTTGCGTAAGTGTGTCAGTAGTTTTTGTGCACGAGACTGTGTATTAGTCATGGGCGATTTAAATGCAAAGGTAAGTAATGTGGCAGTTGAGAGTACAATTGGTGTGCATGGAGTATTCACTGTTATGAATGGAAATGGTGAAGAGCTTGTGGAGCTTTTTGCTGAAAAAAGACTGGTGATTGGGAATACCTAGTTTAAAAAGAGATATACACAAGTATACATATATGAGTAGGAGAGATGGTCAACAGGCATTACTAGAATACGTATTTATTGACAGGCGTGTCAAAGAGAGACTTGCTGTAAATGTGCTGAGAGGGGCAGATGGTGAAATTTCTGATCACTACATCTTGGAGGAGAGGGTGAAGATTTGTAGAGGTTTTCGAAAAGAGGAGACAATGTCGGGGAGAGGAGAGTGTGAGGGTAAGTGAGCTTGGAAAGGAGACTTGTGTGAAGATTTACCAGGAGAGATTGAGTGTAAAATCACAAAAGGTGAAAGCAAATGAAGTGAGGGGGCAGTGGGTAAGGAATAGGAGGTAATTACGGAAACAGTGATGGCATGAGCAAGAGGTGCATGTGGCATGCGAAAGGTGGGAGGTGGGCAGATTAGAGAAGGTAGTGAGTGATGGGATAAAGAAGTAAAGTTGCTACTGAAAGAGAAAAGAGAGGGGTTTTGGTGGTAAGAAGTGCAAATAATTGGGAGATGTATAGGAGAAAGTGGCAGGAAGTCAAGAGGAAGGTACAGCGGACGAAAAAGAGGGCAAATGAGAGTTGGAGTGAAGTATCACTAAACTTTGGGGAAAATAAAAAGACGTTTCGGAAGGAGACAAATATGTGCGAAAAAGGAAAATGCTGCGATCAGAGAAAGCGGCAAAAGGGGAAGTGAGAACAGGCAGTGATGGAATGAGGAGGAGATGGAGTAAATATTTTGAAGGATTGTTAAAGGTCTTTGATGACAGAGTGGCAGATGTCGGTTTTCTATATATGCACATACAGAAAACCTACCAATGTATGGTCATATATCCATTATTACTCAGCTCAACATGACATAATTGAATTGAATTATCATCATTCCAGTCTATGTTCCTTAGGGTATTACCTATTGGCAGTCCAGAGTTTACTGATGATGAGTTTGAAAAGATATATTCTATTGAATCCAAGTTAAAGTAACCCAGATCTTTCATCGATAAATCCCTTGAATTGGCAGAGAAATTATTTTATAGAGTTGAACCCAAACCTCCCCTTGACACCAAGAACCTTTTAGTTCTCCCTTTTAATAACAATTTCACTTTACTTCCCATGTTGCTCAAATCCTTTAATATAAATGTTGTCTTCAGCTACAGCAATGCTGTGAAGAATACCTTAATCGGGAACTCACCAGAAAGTTTTGCAGGATGCATCTATAGAGTGCCTTGAAGAAATTGTGATAAGTTTCATGTTGAACAGACTGGTAAGAAGGATCTTTCAGTTAGACTTAAGAAACGTGAATATAGTATAAGAACAGGACAAGAATCAAATGCCTCGTTTAATGATGTTAAAAATTATGATCACTGTATTGACTGTAGTAATGCCATCTCAGTTATCAACTGCTGTACCACGAGAAATATCATTGAATTTTCTATTATGAAATACACAGAGAACTGTAACATTAACACTAGTGAAGGTCTACAGGAATTGGATAGCTTTATTGTTGAGAGACTTTGCAAACAGTTCCTCTACTTGTCAGCATAATAAGTTTATGATACGTTTGTTGCCAGACTCGAACGCATCCGACCTACGTTCTGACATTCGCTTGTTTACCAATTGGCGTCTTAGGAACGTCTCTTCGTTGTATATCTACTAACTGTTATATTTCTTTCCTGTATCTCCCCTGATGATGTGATTATTACCCGAAAGTGCACTTGGGAACTTATCATGTTTCATTTCCCCGTGGACACAGGAATATACTTGATCAAGCGCTCAGTTGTGATATTTTCCAATATATATATATATATATATATATATATATATATATATATATATATATATATATATATATATATATATATATATATATATATATATATATATGTACGTGTATGTATATACATGTGTATGTGGGTGGGTTAGGCCATTCTTTCGTCTGTTTCCTTGTGCTACCTCGCTAACGCGGGAGACAGAGACAAAGTGTAATAATATATAATATATATATATATATATATATATATATATATATATATATATATATACATATATATATATATATATATATATATATATATATATATATATATATATATATATATATATATATATATATCATACCAACCTTCAACAGCCAGAATCGAACCCGGGACCCCTGTTCAACAGGCGGAAGCGCTACCGCAAGGTTCCCGCCTGTTGCACAGGGGTCCCGGGTTCGATCCTGGCTGTTGAAGGTTGGTATGTTCTATGAAGGTGCGCGTTCATATGCACTTTGTTCGTATATATATATATATATATATATATATATATATATATATATATATATATATATATACATATATATAAATATTTTACAGGTCGTTGGATGTATTTCATGGCATCTGTGAACCACAGTAAAGTGAAACTGCATTAGGAAGTGGACGACCAGAATGGGTTCCAGGAGAAGCCATCTACCTGATCCCCTTTCCCAAGCCGAATCTTAATACTTGTAGACTAATGAATACTTCCCTGGCCCATTTTGGATTCAACACTGCAACATGTATATGGATATTGCATGCTACCGCTATACATTAATATGATTAAGTGAAAATGTAAAAAAAAAAAATAACTACGAAGCTGTGCCTTTCTAACAACCATAATTATTGTCGTATACTTCATTAGTGACATTCTTAAGACCTGTGCTAAATACTATGATTGTGCAACTAACTACACAGATCAAAGCAGAAAATTAAGGCCAACGTTGCCGTAAGAGATGTCTAAAATATAATTTGTTAATAATACCTGTTAAAACAGACGACTGATTTTTTCAAATTCTACTAATGACAGAAAAATACTCTTAATCATTAATCATTATCCGTATTTCATTTCTTTCAGGCAAGTTGTTAGTTAACATGGGTTAATATTCTATGAACTGTAAATCCGATGCTTCATACCTTGGTTTCTTCTCTTTTAGGGTTTCAAATTCTCTTCGATCTAGTTTCTATAATGCCAAACACAAGTGTAGACGATATGGCGCTGGACCGTAGGACCCCACACCAGTCTGGATGGCCAGGATATCAGAGGCTTTTAGCATCACCAGAGAAGTGCCTGAGCCACCTGTGCAGAAACCCTGGCCGGCTTTACCACCGAAACAGACCTACGGACGAATAAATATCATACACACTAAAGATACTGACAAGGTTAGTGAACATTAAAACAAGTGGATGGTACTGTCATCTATCATTTCCCAATATCTTATTTTTCTTATATGTCAATTTAAACTTCTGGTATGTTATCCATTCATGAAGAATACGGATGCTAATGGCAAATTCCTGCTCAAGCCAATTCAGGTTGCAAATACATCTATAATGAAAAACACTACTTGACGCTAGGGATATATATATAGACCCAGTCAAACACAGTCCTTACCAAACGACTGTACGTCATGACGTAGAAAAGAAGGTAAGTAATAGTGATAGGAGGTGGGTGAAAGTCTGTGGTGGGGAGGAGGAGATCCATGATAATATGTCGTGAGGCATGGGAGTGTACGTAAGCGTCGCCCATGGACCCGTGTCACAGCGCAGGATGAGGTGAAGGAGGAAGAAGAGGCACCGTACGTCGTTGTTATGGGTACGCGTAGTAACCCCAACCCATCCCATCTTGCTTAGTGTAGTGGGTTGATGATATGTGAACTGCTGAGTTGCTCCATACAAACTGTCTATTGATTTCTCGTTCATTCACATGAACCCTCCTTCATTCACATTACCCCCCCCCCCCATAAAACAATGACAAATTTGATTTTTCATTAGAAAGAAAAGAATAATGCAGGTGAAATACATGAATATAGATTTCTTCTGAAGGAATAAGAGCAATCATACATTACTTGTTCTAGGTTGCCACTTACAGCCAGTGCGCAGGATTTAGATTGTGGTGGGGAAGCCTCGATTGAGGAGTGTGTGCTGCGTGTGTGTGTGTGCATGATGCACGATGACAACGCTTTGTACTCATAGTCTATAACAGAATACATTGTGATAAGTTTGTTGGGTTTCGTCACTGACTGAGACTTTTATCCCTAGATCCCCCCTGAGACGGCTGCTTATTCCGTGCGAATAATAGTGGAACCCATGTAGAATATGAATACAGATGGTTCTATGTATGTGGAATCGTATTATTGGTGCTGGAGTATATTATAAATCGTTTAGTTCTCCCTCCGGTGTCTTTCATTCCCCCAAGGACAACCTTGAATGAGCTGTTTTGTTTACTTCTAACTCCCATTTTCCTTATTTTCCCCTTTTATTTTTAGTAGGGAAGGAAACTGAACATGTTCGCTCTTCCGAGAGGAGTAGGCTACAGCCAGACACCAAGTTAGGCTAAGATGAGCGAGAAGGATGCTGGCGATGAAGTTAAAACAACGAAGATGATGGTCATGGAATACTTCACATCTGCCATAACAGTCGGTAGTTATAAGATATTGTGTCTTTGGCGAGTATCAACATCGATGCCCACACTCGAAGAGGAGAGTTAACTCGAGTATGCTCAAAACACTCAGCATCGTAAATGAAATCAAACTCTTGTTTTAGAAATCGAAAATAGCCACAGCATTTACCTCTTCGTCGACCAGATTTCCTCTGTAGGTAGCATTACACGTCTCACGGTCAGCTAGTGCGACCACACCATACAGCATCATGTCACTTTCAGGCCCGGTCTCGGTAAAAGCCCAGCCCATTGCAGAAATCTGTCGTTCCTGGAATAGTTTTGGATCGTCCGGGTTTTGAGGTGGAAGACAAACCGAATGGACTGAACCTAGAAAGAGAGAAACATATTTTCGACCTAGAGTGTAATAGTATTGTGGCTTTGGAATAATTCATCTACTGCATTATAACAGGGACGTGAAGGTTATCACAGATGAGTTAGAAATACTTAGAGAAAACATTGATAAGGTAGACATAGATGCTTTGTGGAAGGTGTTACGAATATATGGTGGAGGAGAAAAGATATTGGAAGCAATGACCATTTATCAATAAAGTAAGTCATGTGTGCGATTAAGTGAAGAGGAGGATGAGTGGTTCCAGGTAAAAGTGAGTCTGTGGCAGGAGTGTGTCATGTCACCACCCGTGGGTGTTTACTATGTTTGTGGATGGGGTGGTGAAGGAGGTAAATGCAAGAGTTTTGTAGAGGGGGATGATAATTTGAAATACTTTTTGGTTCCAATTTATTCTTCATTATCAACCGACCTAAAGTATTCAGTTTTGAATCAATACATCACTCTTTTCATGGACGCGTCTTTTTCTCGTTATTGATAATTACTTAAGCTTGTCTTACCGTTTTATTGCTAACATTCTTTATCCACATCATCTCTAAAATATTCTTCATGTACATACTGGTTTAAAGTGATCACTTGTATATCACCTTGACACTTGACCTAATCTTGTACAAACGTTTATGTAGTTAGACTTAAAGAATACTATTGTCACTAGAAATATAGACAATGTTTTGCCCCAACGTTATTTCTCCTCTAAATTGAGTTGATTTCTAGATATTTTAAGTTGCTGAATCATACACTATAGAATTTAATTCATACTGATTAAAGAAAACTGATTTAAGAAAATAGAAGGCCCATTGGCCTATTACGAGGTTATATGCAGAGTGACATTCTAACACTAGCTAGATGAGGCTTAGAAAAGTACGAAAGCCCTTTCCCCACCCTTCGTTTACTCTAGCTAAAACCTACAGCAGAATCAAAGAACTGAAGAAACACAAAGGCTTTTTAAAGTAATACAAGCATGGAGTTATACTATGTTACCCTGCTCTCTGGCTGCGAGTCTATGGAGGAGGACCGTCTTTCTGACATGGAAATGGAATCAATTAAGTTTACATGCGTGTCGGTACCGATGTATTTCACTTGACAAAACCTCAAACTGTCAGTACACTGGCCCAACAGGTTTGATATCAACGCAGCGACAGTTTCTATCCTCAACAACATCTAGTCGTAACTTGTTCTAATGTTCGACAAATCTATTTACAAAGGAACTTTTGACTGTGTTAGTAATAGATTTATTTCTTTCAACTTACATTCTTTTAGGTCTAGTAACAGTACTGAGCTGTACTGAAAAAAGAAATCATGATTTACGCGGTCAAACTCAATAAGAATTTTCAAAACGTTATCAAATTTCCACGTAATCTATGTAACTTAAACTTCATCCGTTTTCACACGTTCGGCTTCTCAGATATGGTGGATTTAATATTGCAGGTCTTCTGTCTCAGTTTTTTCGTCCTTTACATAGTTCGGAGATTGGAAATGAGGAGCATATTCAAATATGTGGCCTTACTGACGTGGTGAAGAGTGTCAAGATTATGTAGTTTTGTGGACAGTGTCATGTTATACAGCCTAACCGTAATGCTGGTTATCATTGTTTGGCGTATTTTAGATCGTTACTAGTGATGAGTTAGTGGTGCTTTTCTTCATTTACTTTGGATACTAGATTTCTGAGTACATTGTACCAATGTTTTATTAGTCTTATCTCCACCGTGGGTACTTTACAGCAAAGTTAAATCTAATCGTCTGTCAAGAATTTTTTTTAATATATTTTCTGATTTCTCCTCCACAGATCCACCTCCTGTTTTTGTACCGTCCGCAGCTTTTCATAACTTATAAATGGAACCTATTTCTACCTTTGTCTTGTAGATTATGTTAAAACACTGATGCTAGTAAGTACCGATCACTGGGACAACCTGCTTGCTACGTTCAGCTAGCGGAGGCTTGATCGTTCATTCTGGGAAAGTGAGCCACTAGCTCGTTTACGAGGTTCCTCTAGAAATACGTTTCATGTTAATTTACATTGCAGTCTCTCGTGTGGCACTTTTTATCATAAGCCTCTTGGAAGTGTATTACATCAGAGGGTAATTTCTATTCCCAGCTGTTGAATATATCAAAAGATTTTATCAGAAATAGACATTATTTTTTGTTGTTAAGCCAAACTAACATATCTATTTTGCTAAAGGTTTTATAATCTTGCCTGAGTGATTATATTTTTCTTGCCTTTTTACCTAAAACTTATGTGAAGACAGATTAAATCAGACTAATTCAAGGCATTTTTTTTTTTTTATCACAGTCGCATATATTTGGGTGATATTTCCGTTTTCAATCTTTAGCTACTTTTCTTCGATTAAAAATTTACGAAGCATTGTGATTATTGGAAATATCTGATCTGACTGCTAAGCTGGCACCAGTGTTATGACCACAATAATCCCTAAACTGCTGACAGGGTTATGACCACAATGACGTCTGAGACGGCAGCAGTGTTATCATCAAACTATCCTCATTCGCTATAGAGAAAAAGTTTCAATAATATATAACAGATAAAGATGATCCCTCCCTATTCGACCCTTGTATCATCCTAGGTCCACCTCTATTGCACAAAGTCCTCTCTGTTCCCAGCCACCTGAACCTATAAACAAGATCGTGACGTTGGAGCAACACCTACGGAACCAGGACGTCAGGAAGATCATGACGATGGAGCAACACTTACGTATCCCGCACGTCCAGGAAGAGCGGCCTCAAAATATTCCTACTTGTAAGTTGTCTCGGGAAAGCCCCTCCACCTTGACGTCACTGCCCCGAGGTTCATGACTGGACCTGCTCCTGTACGATAGTTTGGATTGTTCTGGCAGCATCGAAGGTTGAGCCCCAATGCCAGGCGTTCACTTGACCACCATGTTGGGTTAGGAGCGCCAACCACTAATGCAGTAGAGGCTCGTATGTCATTTTGAATGAACTTAATGAGTTCAGATAATGAAACAGAAAGTCGTTATTGTCTTACGCCATTCATGAACATCTCATATTTAAAACTTCCACCGCCTACCAATAGCCTCGTCTCCTCATCCTACCACTCCAACATATCCTACTATTGTCTAGCCTTAATTCGTTCCGCAGTACACCAGTGCAGTTAAAACGTGTACTTCATCTCTATAGACGCCAGCTCCCTACCCCCTCTTTGCCAGGCTGTAGGGGCTATGTAGGCATCAGGACTGCGGCTTCCAAGAACCTTGTCGATCAACAACCAAATCTAACAGCCTTGGCTTAGCCCGGGCTGTGGTGGTGAAAACATCCGGACTTCACCTAGATATCACCTGGTATGCCATAGTCTACCACCCATCCCTGCCATAGTTTAGCTACCCTTTCCTGTCATAGTCTAGTTTGCCCTCCCTGTTATAGACTTGTACGGGTCCCCAGTACATATGAAGCTGCGAGCTCTTTGATATGTAAATCATCTGTCACATGCAATGCAGAAGTCAGAAACGACAGTTGCATTACCAGTAGAAGTTAAATACAAATGGTGTGGAAAAATTTTCAGTTGGATTCTATATTTGTGGTGCGTGACGTCACAGGCACCAGAAACATACTTCCACCAAACCATCGAAACACCTCGGTAAAACCTACATCAGACATTTGCTGTACACTATAACTATCCACCGTTCTCTGATGTACCTTCCACTCTCTAAGCCCTTCCTTCTTCCCTTCTTAACCACCCAACTAAAAAGCGCAACGGTTTCCAGTGGGAGAAAATGCGTATCTTTCACTCTCTGAAGGGAACGCTACCGTAGCTCTGGATGAGAAGTCATGGCTTATCAGTGAAAAAAAATGCACTTTATAATTTTCTTTCACTCTTGGCAAGTTGACATACCTGCAGTACGAGGCCCGTAAAGTGTGGAGCCCGAGACTGCTGCCTCGCTTGACTTTCTCTAATATGAAGGCCATCACTATGTACCGTAAAGCTGCCCAGCCTTAGTGTGCTAACTTCATTCGGTCATCACTTTCGGCGAGGTTGTACCTTTGTCAGAACGCATCATTCCAATGGAGTCTATAATTTCTCTGCTACTGATTGTTTCGCATTCTTAGAGATGCAGGAACTCCCACAGGCTCCTGAGATAATATGATAAAGAAGAATACTATGTATTTACTATTTCAAGTTTGTGTGTATGTTCCTTCCTTACCATTAATCTTGTTGCTCACAAGAAAGATAACCACGGCATCGATACAACATCCTCGGCTTTAGGGAGGCCAGACTTTGTGGCGCTGATTGTGTGGGGCTTCCAGGATGGTCTGGAGCCTATGGCTATAGCCAACATATCATTGTTGTTGCACGGCTGAATTGTGGTGTTTTGGAAACGAACAGAAGGAAACGACTGACTCTTAGATGAAGAAATGAGGAAAAATTGAGTTTAAGCATCAATAGATTCAGCTAGGTTAGTGCTTCGCCGTTCTGAGATGCTGCACTAGTCGAGAGAGAGAGAGAGAGAGAGAGAGAGAGAGAGATGTGTGCGGTGCGAGATAGAGAACGAGTCTTGGAAGGGGAAGCTGAGGGAAAGTGAACTGCTTTAATAGGATAATCATGCACGTAAGAGTGAATAGGGTTAAATGAACAGGATATATGAAAGTCGCTTCATCAACACTGTTGCAGCGGAACGGCAGGGAAGGAACGAATGCATGTGAGAACGGAAAAAAAAACTATCAGAAAAAAACAAAGAAATGGAGTTTGGAAAGCAACAAACACTTATTCCACACCCTGTCAAATGCTTTTGAGATGTTGAAGGTTTCGACAAGTTTCAAAAAAAATACTGAAAGAGGAAAACCAGAAATGAGCCACAGTAGAAAGATCTTCAGTAGATATTGCACTACGAAATCCATATCAGTGAAAAGAAAGAAGGGAATGGGATTCTAAGTGATTGAGAAGGCAAGAATCAAAGGAGAAATTCCAAGATTTTGGAGTTAAAAGAAGGGAAAAAATGGAGCCATATTTTGAGGGATTAGGCCGTTCTCTTGTTTTATAGATGGGCTGCACCAAGGCATGCTTCCAAGAGGAAGGAAAAGTCTGGGGTTTTAGGCAGAGGCGAAATAAGCGAGTAAGGAAGGGAGCCACTTCATGGGCACGCTCTTTTAGGACATAAGGAGGTGTGCCATCTGGACCGTGCGCCACGTTCATCTGGAGCTGGGAGTGGACCAGCAAGAACCTGTGCAAGGAAAAACAGGAGACGCCATAGGCTCAGTGGGAGGGGATGAGGGGTGAAGGATTGGCAACAGAATCATCCCTAACTGAATTAGAAGTCAAGTTATCAGAAAGAACGACTTTAATAGTTGAAAAGCTTGTTGTAGTAGATTGATCAGGACGGAAGAGAGGAGGAAAAGATGAATTACAGAAGTTGGTGGAGATATCTTTGGTTAAGAGCCAGAGAGATTTGTCAGTGGAGAATGAAATTAAGTCAGGAAACATTGCATTGCTTCCGTGTAGACATGGATGCAGAGTGGGTTTAGAGGAGGGGGAAGAGTTTCATGGCTTGGTACACTCTGCTTCTGATGCGACAGGCAGCAGAGAATGAGCAAGCAAACTACTATTATTTCCTTCTTTTGTAGGGAAAGAAAGATTTAGTAGAAAGTGGAATGTGGGACTCCATTCCTGCCAAGATAACCTCCGCTATGCTATCACCACAACATGAGCCATCCAGCCAGCTAAGCAATACCAGTCCCAGAGACTGAGCGTGCCAGTCAAAAACCAAAACAGTTCCTTCTTCTTTGAAGCATGCGTTGGTAGATCCCATCCCCAGGAAGGGTGACCGATATGACCCCTATAACTATCGTCCTACTGCATTGACGTCTACCATTCCCAAAGTCTTTGAAGTCCTCCTCAGCTTCCATATCTTTAGACACCTTGAATCTCACAGTCTTCTCTCTGATCTCCAGTATGGCTTCCGTAAGGCGAGATCCACCGGCGATATTCTTTCCTTTCTTACTAAAGTCTGATCATCATCCATGAATGATTCTGGGGAATCCGATGTAGTTGCCCTCAATATATCCAAAGCTTTTGACAGGGCGTGGCATCGCGATCTCTTCTCTAAGCTCCCATCTTTTGGCTTCCCTCCCTCATTTTGCTTCCTCATATCTAGCTTCCCCTCTGGCTAATCTATCTCCGCGATTGTTCATGGATCAGCCTCTTCCCTTCCTCCAACAGCGGTGGCCCTCAAAGAAGATTCTGCCCTGCTCCTTAAACTGTTTCTCATTTTTATCAACGATTTCCACTCTTCTGAAAAGAACCAAATGTATTCATACGCTGACGACTCAACACTGCATTTCTCCATATCTCTCGATTCTGCTCCTTCTTCTCTCACTCGATCTGCATCTTTTCCCGACACAACTTCTCCAGTAAACTCTGACTTAGACAGAATATATCAGTCGGGTAGAAGAAATCTTCCTAAGTTACTGCCTCCAAGACCCAGTTTCTGCTCAACTTTCTGTCGAAAATTCCTTGCAACTTTCTTCACTCCTTTGACGGTTCTGTAATTCCACCTCTTGACTCAGTGAACATACTTGGTATTATTGTAACATCCACTCTGTCTTGAAAACCCCACATTATGGAAATAGCTAGAGTCTGTCTCTAAGGAATTGGAAGTCCTGTCAAGATGTCAAAATTTCTTTCCTTCCGAACAAT
This sequence comes from Panulirus ornatus, assembly GCF_036320965.1. Taxonomy (NCBI): domain Eukaryota; kingdom Metazoa; phylum Arthropoda; class Malacostraca; order Decapoda; family Palinuridae; genus Panulirus; species Panulirus ornatus. The sequence goes on along the minus strand of NC_092224.1, from coordinate 23,952,934 downwards.
TGCACCGCTGGTGCAAGCGATTGATCCGTCCTTGTATGGAGTACCGCTCCCACATCTGGGATGGTTCTAGCATGACATCCTTACTTGACAAAGTTCAGTCGAAAGCGGTCCTACTTATCAACTCTCTTAGGCTGATTTCAAAACTTGACCCACTTGCCCTACGCCGCAAAGCTGGTTCACTTTCCCTCTTCTCTAGGTATTACTTTGGTCTTTATTCCCGAGAAAATTACTGTTTGTGTTCCCTACCACCAGGTTAACCACACAATACACGGCAAGTTGCTGCGTCACATGATTACTGTGAGGCCGTTGGCGACTCAGGGGGTGGGCCGTTTTGATAACTATTTCTTTCCCTACACCTCAAAGCTTTGGAGCTTTCTACTCTCTCATGTCTTTCCCAATAACCATGACCTGGCACATTTTCAACGACAGGTTTTTCACTTCCAAAATTCTTAGATACTTTCTCTTGTCTGTTCTTTCCTTAAATCAACTTTTCCATATTTCAATAAAGGGCCATACCTGATATGGACTTTTGTCCATGACTGGAGCCCCCAACGTAAAAGAAAAGAAAAAAAAAATCTACTTTCATGCGAACGCTTTATGATATTCACTATACTCTTGAAATAAACTAGAAAATGAGACAGCATAGCTATGTCATATTTAAACAGGGTTAGTTATCTAATTTGGTTATATATATGTTCATCAAAACCAGTCCCTCCCGTAACAATATCTTCTATACAATATATAGTAAAGTATATATACAGGTCCTCAGAAAACATTGATATAGTTCCTTTGCTCCTTCCGGCAGCTGCTGCAGGTATCACAACACACCTAAGACTAGTCATGACTGCATTCTGAGCTTAGTGGACCTTGGTTCCTCTAAGCTGGAAAAACTATCAGATACTGGACAACAAATTTGTAATATGATGTATCGCATGCGGATTCATCCTCAACATGAAAATGAATAGAATCATGAACGATTAAATGGAACTTTAGACGTAAAATGCCCGAATATAGTTTGCTGTATCCCAGAGTCTTTGCTGTAATTGCGAGCTACTGTAGTCTTCTGAAATATACTTTGGAACATGGTTGGGCATTGTGTGAGATGAGAGAGGCCTAGGTGATTGTTTTATGCTAACCATGGAGAAACAGAATGGAAGTTGCTGCAGCTGTTGTATGGAGATGATGCTGACCTGTATTTTTGATCAGAGGTTTGATGTATGTGGGTGGGTAGGAGGCTGAGAGTGATTGCGAATAAAAGCAAGACGCCGGTTTATGAAGGGTAAGGTGAAGAACTGGAAGTGATGGACGAGATGAAACATTCAGGAGTAAAGATCACTAAGGATAGCTACGGGAAAGCTGAAGTTGAAATTCGTTATACAAGGGAGAAAAACTTGGAACACTGAGAGCTTTGCTGAATGAAAAAAATAAACACAGACCACAAGAGCCGTGCATTAAGGAGCAAATGACTTGTACTAAAGCTGTTGTTTGGCTGTAGAACCCGTGTGTATAGATAAGTCAGGCTAAGGATATAATCAGAGAAGATGATATGGATAACTTCCATAATCAGGTTGAAAATTGGAAGACTGATAGAAGGAAGAATGAGGATGTGAGGCCACATGGTGTGAGGAAGCCATTAGCAAGGATCGTGAATAAAAGTCTTTTAGGATGATATATTCACGTAAAGGCTCTGACGAAAGAAGATGTACAGCAGTGCAGTAGATTGTACAAGGAGGAGAGGTAGACCGCAGCGGAGCTGGCTGGGTGTAGTGAGAGATGTGACTGCCACTGGGGTTGTTTCACCTGATGTTACGAGAATCACGGGTTCGGAAGCACTGGGCATGTGTTCATGTGATGTGGTAGCGTCTAACTTGTTTAGTCTGAGCCATAAAGATAAGCTTAAACGAATAATATATATATATATATATATATAGAGAGAGAGAGAGAGAGAGAGAGAGAGAGAGAGAGAGAGAGAGAGAGAGAGAGAGAGAGAGAGAGAGAGTGGTTGTTGTGTTACAAGATATCTGATATCAAGGATATATTCACTATGCTAAGGCATTGCGGTGTGTTCTATGTGATCTGGGTTTTAATAAATTGCAGGTGAATTACACTGATGTACGATAACGTGTCCGTTTGACGTTTTAGTGTTGCCAACAGTATAGTTGCCAGCTGTCTGTTGCAGGTCCCGTTTTATAGAATATGTGATCGTTTGGCTGCTGATATTACCCATCTAGCAAGATTTAATTGTTTGGCTGCTGATATTGCCCAACTATCAAGAAATGATAGTTTGGCTGCTGATATTACCCATCTATCAAGAAAAAGCAATTACGTTTATGCAATACACCAACAAATATGCGTAAATTGCCGTATTTGCCATAATGGATATAAATGTTAACCATTTCCAGCTGCTTGATATAATTTCTAAACCAAGTAAGCAAGTTTTGGTTGTTTTAGTTCAGGATTTAATATTCCAAGAAGTAAAGTCTTGAAAACTAATGATTAATCCATCAACATGAAGCTTCCTCAAGTGTAACGTAGTTACTGTATATAATGTAAGGTGGCTATAGTTATTCATGAATCTCTTGGTTGTTGTATGAAATAGTATTCCGCATCAAGTTTGGGTACAGGACACTGGTGAAACCTGGCAGCCAGCCAAGACTCTGGGCTGCCATGCCAGCTCTCCACAGGTCGAATATCACAATTGTAAACTCAGTCCTGGGTTTTCCATGAAAGAATCGTGAGACAGTATTCCTTCTTGTCCGAAACCTCACCAGATTCTTTCTTTATCAGCCACGTGTGTACCAAGCCAACAGTTGATTGTTTATTGAGAGAGAGAGAGAGAGAGAGAGAGAGAGAGAGAGAGAGAGAGAGAGAGAGAGAGAGAGAGAGAGAGAGAGAGGGGGGGGGGGGGGGGAAACCTGACCTGTAAGTCTGAGTAAAGTCAGAGGATAGTAGGAGGAGACTGGGGGCACGTGTGTGGGGGAGGGGAAGCCTTCACCGGACATGTACCTCAGCACGCTGTGCCCTCCATCAGGAGCGAACCTCACGACCCTGTACCCACCAGATTGCTTCATGAGACTCTCATTATAACTAGGTAAAGAAACGCGAATTTTTTTTTAAGATTGCAGACGACGGTTCATCACAGGATGGAAGGTGGCACGATGATGGTTAAAGTGGACCATACTACACAACAAAATACTTAAGCAATATCATTATCTAAGGTAGGCCGGGGATGTGTTAACACTGGGTCATGATAACATCAATGTTGTCATGATATGCTACATATGAATCAGGTATATATAAACAACTGGTCTACAAACACCGTTTTCTAGAAATGTCGTATCTTTAACAGGAGCTCCAGACTGTCTGATATCTACATCTATCAAAGGAAGATGTATTCATGCATAGAGATCCCCAATAATAAAAGCTAGAAACACACATTAGATCATTCATAGCCAAGAGCAGAGTCAAATTCGCAGAAAGTATGTACCGTCTTTACATGTGGCGCAGGATATGGACCAGCCTATCATTTACGTTACACTTATTACACCGCAGAGAGGAAGGCATTCAGGTAATCTTAAAGTCTCAAACGACCGAACAGAGAACGTATTTATTATACTTTGTCGCTGTCTCCCGCGTTAGCGAGGTAGCGCAAGGAAGCAGACAAAAGAATGGCCCAACCCACCCACATACAAATGTATATACATACACGTCCACACACGCACATATACATACCTATACATTTCAACGTATACATATATATACATACACAGACATATACATATATACACATGTACATAATTCACCCCGCCACACTTGAAATGACCCCGCACGCGCGCGGGGTAGCGCTAGGAAAAGACAACAAAGACCACATTCGTTCACACTCAGTCTTTAGCTATCATGTGTAATGTACCGAAACCACAGCTCCCTTTCCACATCCAGGCCCCACAAAACTTTCCATGGCTTACCCTAGATGTTTCACATGCCCTGGTTCAATCCATTGATAGCACGTCGAAATAACAACCCCCTCCCCCCGCACGCGCGAGAGCTAGCGCCAGGAAAAGACAACAAAGGCCACATTCGTTCACACTCAGTCTCTAGCTGTCATGTATAATGCACCGAAACCACAGCTCCCTTTCCATATCCAAGGCCCCACAAAATTTTCCATGGTTTACCCCAGATGCTTCACATGCCCTGGTTCAATCTATTGACAGCATGTCGACCCCGGTATACCACAGCGTTCCAATTCACTCTATTCCTTGCACCCTATTCCTTTCACCTTCCTGTATGCTCAGGCCCCGATCGCTCAAAATCTTTTTCACTCCATCCTTCCACCTCCAACTTGGTTTCCCACTTCTCCTTGTTCCCTCCACCTCTGACACATATATCCTCTTTGTCAATATTTCCTCACTCATTCTCTCCATGTGACAAAACCATTTCAAAACACCCTCTTCTGCTCTCTCAACCACACTCTTTTTATTACCACACATCTCTCTTACCCTTTCATTACTTACTCGATTAAACCACCTCACACCACATACTGTCCTCAAACATCTCATTTCCAACACATCCACCCTCCTCCGTACAACCCTATCTATAGCCTACGCCTCGCAACCATATAACATTTTTGGAACAATTATTCCTTCAAACATACCCATTTTTGCTTTCCGCGATAATGTTCTCGCCTTCCACACATTTTTCAACACTTCCAGAACTTTCGCCCCCTCCCCCACCCTGTGACTCACTTCCGCTTCCATGGTTCAATCCGCTGCCAAATCCACTCCCAGATATCTAAAACACTTTACTTCCTCCAGTTTTTCTCCATTCAAACTTACTTTCCAGTTGACTTGTCCCTTAACCCTAATGTACCTAATAACCTTGCTCTTATTCACATTTACTCTCAGCTTTCTTTTTCACACTCTTTACCAAACTCAGTCACCAGCTTCTGCAGTTTCTCACCCGAATCAGCCACCAGCGCTGTATCATCATATAAATATATATATATATATATATATATATATATATATATATATATATATATATATATATATATATATATATATATATATTCACAGGTCTCTAATGCATATTGTCTAACAACTATGTGGAATGATATCCACGTCGAGTGCTTTAGAATGGATGTAAGATACCATTTGGGTAACAACAAACACCACTGCGTAAGGGTTTCGCCGACAGACCACAACACCAGTAAAAGTTTGGATGTGAGTGATGCTGCAGATTTCTGTTTCGTTTGCCAGACGGTGTATGGTAAAAACAACATTACGAGCGAAAAGTCAATAAAGCAAGAAATTAACACAAAAGTTTCATGAACTGCGAAATACATTAACTTATTGTTAATGAATACCATCCAAATATATATGGGTAACCATTTGCAATATGACGGCCAAGTTACTAGAAACATCCATGAAATACTTTATATCTGACGCACGCCATTAGTAAATCGACGTAACAATATCTGTGATATCATACGACTTTTGCTTAATATGTTCAAGATACAAGCGCATCGATGAAGGTGAGGAGAGGCAGGAAATACCACTCAGTAAATACTTGCACAAAAGGTGATGTAAACTTTAGAAGTCGATAACAAGTCCCAAAATAGTTTGCGGGCAAAAAGTTTGTTGATCAAAGGACTACTAAATATAAATGCGTGAAAAGTAGACCCAAGGACGTGACCAGAATGATGCCTTTCTGCAGGTAGATGAGAATCTAGAAGAAAAATAAGGGTGAGCAGATAACAGTCACTCAGTTTACTACCAGACGAGCGAATACGATAGACTTGGAAACTGTAAGTCTACCAACTTTACGTACGTGAAATGTGAGCTGAAGAAACACTTTGGAGGCAAAATACTCATAAACAAATGAAATCAAGGCCAAATGTGAACATGACTCACTGTGACATCAGCCAAGCTCATATAGAATGCAGGCCAGGGATATTAAGCAATCAGGAGAATATGTCTCACTTACAGTGATATTTCATCCGATGATGAAATAGATACGTTCCATGCGGACTCGTTACAGAAATTTCTGAGAATATTCTCTCCTGGAAAGGATGTGAAGGTCCAGCCTGCACTAGTAGGCCAGGCAACCAATGCAGACACCTCGTTCTAGGATGATGTTAGCATTACAGTAGATAGGTTTAAAAGAGTCCAGACACATTATCATCTCCAACACATGTTTCTCGAATCCTTGTAAAGGCACAGATATTGTTGTACCTCCACAGTGACGGGGAAGCCTGAAAGATCCAATTATTTACGTAAAGTACAGAAGTAACCAGCTCTGGCTCCTGTCTTTGCCTTCAAGATGCCGCTGATTACGTACATGAATTACAATGTCAGGAGCACTAATGGTAAGAGCACTTCTCGCGGGATATGACTATTTCTATAGGGAACAATGATGGATTGAAGTGACTTCATAGGACATTGCGTCAGTAGGACGTATCAGTACATCTCAGCTTTACATCAGGAGCGATAAGCTATATTCCATGCATTATAAAGATTCTGTTACTACGTGAGAATCAGCAGCCTTCTTGTGCAGCTGGCATGGGAGTTCCCGGGCAGTGGTCCCTCCGAAGGGCATATGATCAGGTCAGGTGTCAATGCGATGGAGTGCATGTAAAGAGGACAAGCTGGGGTAAGACATTGCTGAGCTGTCACTCCTCAGATTCTGTGCTAAAACGTCCTCCACCGCTGCATCAATTCACCTCAGCTCTCTGCCACCCACATGGTCTACAGCAAGATTTCAGAGCCTTCGTGTGTATCACTAGGCTCAAGAATGACCATGAGGTGCTTGCGATATGTGCCTCCTGGAAGGTCATGACAGACCCTCCCAGCAACTACTCAGAAACTCGTAGCTAGTCATTCGCCGTGACTACAGAACTGGTCGCTCTGCAGTGCCCTGCTGATGCCAGAAGAATGGCATGGATCTCTCTCTATGGCACGTGGAGAGTGGCATAGATCGCTCTATGGCACCTGGAGGATGCAGAAGTCTTTGCATCCATAATACAAGCTTCCCAGAGGAAACCAAGTCTGTTGGGCAATGGCTAGGAGTGTCAGTCATGGTGTCACACGCCAGCCAGAAGCCTCTGGACTGACTAGACAAAGAAACCACGACGGCTATATATACTGTAAACCTCTGAAGCATCTGGCTGTTAGGAGGTTCCAGAAATAATTCACTTGATTGTTTGACGAGTGTAAATGTGATGGACATTTTTCTAACAATTCCTTTTCCACTACTTTGACTGTTCTGCACTTTTAGAAGAGTAACAGGTGACAAAGACTTCAAGACAACCTTATTACTTTTAGTGTTGGCTATTGGGGAAGTGAAGGAGCATAAAAATGTCATAGTATTTCCCATCTGCGGTTTATATTTAATCAAGAGGACATATACAATCGTTTTAGTGTTGAAATCAAAGATCATGACTGTACCACTTGTATTTCTATGTGACACTCATTACAGTGGAGTGCATTTTGCTTATCACTAAGGCCATACAAAATCCTTTTCTAGTACCAAACAAACGGTAAATACTTTCCGTTTACAAACATAAACATATCCATGTTATGGCAATAATACTCAGTCGTTTAGTTGTTACACTGACTGGTGAAAATATACGTTCTTAATATGATATTCCTAACTTGTTGTTCTCTCAGGTGTACGCTATGCCATCACACTCATAATTTCTCCTGAGACAGCTATGAATGGACATCAGATGGTCTGGATCAGTCAGTGCACACGACTCCGCACACCGGCCAACTGTCTCCCGTTTGAAACTGTCACCCACCTTCGGTCCCCACTGCCGTCATTGGCCTTAATGACGGTAGTGTGTTCTGTGAAGGTGTCGTCATAACAAGCGAGTACATTCTGCTCTGGGTACAAGCAAAGCCCGAGTGACAGTGGCAGAGGAAACACCAGGTGTCTGGTTCCTGCTACACACGGGGAGTTTGTACACCAACCGGCGTTGATGCTACCACAGTCAGTACACACGTCATTAATCATATATCATTTAGTCAAGAAACACACATCATATACATCAATCATCAAGAAACACACGTCACTGATACATCGGTTATCAAGAAACACACGTCATCAAGAAACACACACTACTTATACATCAGTTATTCAAGAAACACAAGTCATTCATACATCAGTTATCAAGAAACACAAGTCATTCATACATCAGTTACCAAGAAACACAAGTCATTCATACATCAGTTACCAAGAAACAAACGTCTTCCATAAATCATTTATTTAAGAAACACACGCCATTAGTACAGCAGTTATTCAAGAAAGTAAATCGAAAGGCATATCTGTTACGTACACCTAGAGCTACACACAGCACCAGAACAACCTGTGAACTGTTCATTATTGCAACAGTGATGATTTGCTGATCAGTAGACAATCCTGAAGATATTCTAACTCTTTTTCTACAAGTGATCTAAGGTAAATTCACTCTTTTATTTCTCTTCTCTAATTCACAAAAATCCGCCAATGCAGAGTCGGTGGCCAGAAGGAGAGAGAGAGAGAGAGAGAGAGAGAGAGAGAGAGAGAGAGAGAGAGAGAGAGAGAGAGAGA